>NC_141623.1:317500-617500 GCF_047967505.1 Dipteris shenzhenensis | reverse complement strand
AATCCTGGAGACATTATCCTAAATGGTTGCTAGGTTGATATACAATCTGTGTATTTGATTGGTCCCATGAATCAAATACTCGGGTGGAGTGTGATTTCCAATGTCCCTCCTAAAGGAGGTCATAACTCTGTGGGACACTAATGCCCGTAACCCCAACAAGGGGGTCCACCTTCAAATGCTAGACCTTGCCCCCATGTACCTAACTGAACAGTAGGAAAAACATTTTTATTCTTTTGCAAAACATATCAAATCTAAATCTAAAAGAAAAATTACCAAGCAAGTGGATACATGTTGTTGAAGCAGAGTGAAGCAGAGTGACAGGAAACGTGTACATATGAAACATATACTGTAACTACTATCATAAGTTTTGATTGTGAAGATCCAGGTTTTCCAAGAATGCAAATGTGTGCAATGCATGCAGAATTTGAATGTCAATTGGGCCTCTAAGGGGAGAAGAGCGCTCTCATGAGAGTACTTGTTTCTCTTTTCGACCTACATGCAAGGTTGGAGAGAGATGGTGGATGAATGCAAGGTGAATAGAGAATGCTACATGAGATTCACAATGAAGGGTGATACCGTTTCATTAACGTCCCTTGAGATCACTCAAATTCCATCTTCCCATTTATACCTGCCTTTAGCCTATGACCCATGCATCTACCATTCAATGCACCTTAATGCACCCTTTCCTTCCTATTGCCCCTAGGACGTAGACACGTGTGTGCACATTTTTATTAATAGAATTAGTGTCACATGTCCAAATTCGATGCCGTCTGAAGCAACGGCTCTAGCTCGACTAGCCCTATCTATTTAGACGATCCACTGCCATAACAATTTTGTCGGTGTCCATCATAGATACAAATACATGTTACATTATTGGGGTATAATATTTTAATGTCTACTAATCATGGATTAATGATTTCTCTTGTCATGACATTAACATTATTGCTGCAAGAAGCAATACGACCAAGGTCAATCCAATAGCAATAGAGAAGGTTTTCATGGAAGAGAGGGCAGACACCAAAGTCACGGTCATTGTGCCAATGAACTTGGCACACTGTATCTTGTGATTGAGGGTATGCAGAAGACTGATAGTGATTCGAAATCGGAATGTTGTTATCATGTTGACCATGCAGATTAGGATTCGTTGTATAGTGGTGCATCATCTCACGATAGGACTCATGAATGGTTTACAGAAATCAAACCGTTAGAATAATCTAAGAATGCTATCAATAACACACTGAGTCCACTTCGAGGGAAATGCATAGTTCCTATGAATAATTTTACGGGTGCACAAGGATTAGTGGAAGATGTACTTTGTGTTTCTAAACTCGGCAAGAAGCTTTTGTTAGGTGGACAAATGATAGAACATAACTATAGGGTATCTTTTATGGTGACGAATGTACAATGACAGGTGAAACCATAAAAAATCAACTAGTTGGAAAGCGGTCAAAGAAGGGAGTCGCTAACCTGCGAGACAGGTGGTTCGTATCCAGAGCATGATCAAAGTGCACCCGAACATGGGTGGGAAAATGTATATCTCGTGCCATATTGGGCAGTGTAGTCCGAATGGTAAAAGACAGGTATGAGTGATCGGCGCCAAGAGGGGGAGGCTCGACTATGAAGTCTTGTATTCGTGTCACAAAGGTCGGGGAACCCATCAGGTAATCCACAGTGCTGCTGCCCCCTCCACGTGGGAAACATGTAAGTCCTTCAGACAGCGGCCATCACTGGAGACCGTTATATATGATCAAATCATGTATAGCCCCCATATCTAGCAAATGTCTCCCATATCGTGTCACAAGTGATGCATCCTCTGAATGTCTCTCTATTCCAAGCTCTGATGGATCCACCTCTGGCACTCGGAGGGGATCTGACTCAAAGTCAAGCAACGCTACGTGTCTTTTCCGCATCCATGCATTGAAATCACCAAGGAGTACTGCTTCCTACGGGGAAAACTCCACTTTGTCATCATAGATTGTCTCATAAGGGCTATGACCATCTATAGTGACCTCACGCACATAGGATGATGTGTTTGGAGGGAAATAGCACACTGCAATAAAAGGTGGTGGTGTATTAGGTGGCTGGAATCGTACCCACATGTTGTGCATGCTCCTCCTTTTGCATCACAGCTATAAGTGGCCTCAAATGCGATCTAAACAGGACCGCTAGCCTTGTATCCCATTGTTCCTTCTTGTCTCTTGCCTAAAGGGTGATTCCCAGGTATATCCAGTGACTGTAGGTAACCCTCTTTCAGGACTCTTGTGTGTTTTAGTATAGAATATCATCTCCCTACCATTGTAAGTCTCTATGAAGCAAAGGGCGCGCTAGGGCCCTTGTACACAGAGAGAGAGAGAGAGAGAGAGAGAGAGAGAGAGAGAGAGAGAGAGAGAGAGAAATTTTATTAGAGTCTTCGAAAGACCGATGGGTCTATGAGACTGAAAGAAAACCTGATACAAACCACAGTAAGGGTGGAGCTACTAAACGAGCATCATCACCCGTGCTGAGTTCTAAGTCTGATCATACACAGTCAAATACATCTGGGTGTGACAATGAAAAGGAAAAAGATTGGAGTGGAGCTGAATCCTCCGTATATCATGTCGCCCTGGCTAGTGCGTAGCCGGTGATGGGACGTTGGCGTCTGTCAAGGGGTGCCGTGTGTCTCGGTCTCCTGGAGGAGGCTTGACTCAAGACCAGAGTCACCGTGATGGGACGTGTCCCGGGTCTAAACAGTGACGGGAGGTCCCCCAGAGTGATCTTGTGTCCCCTCGATGCCTCGTGTGTCATGCTGCGGTCGTCGGGTCGGGGTCTCTATCATGTTTGCGGCTAGACTGGACGATCAATCTCACTCGATGGGAAGAATTCTGTGATCCTGCTTTGAGAGGTGTCTGGTGGTGTGGCCAAGCCCTGTCGCCTGAGTAAGTACTCTCTATGTCGGACCCCCTCGTGAATGAAGGTCGCGAGGCATCTCTGATCTGGGTAGGCGAGTAATTTGGAAAGGGCCCCAAAGCCGCCTGAAGAGACAGTGGCAGAGACCTCGGATCTCGTAGTACACTGGGCACCTGAAAACAAAATGCTCCTCCGACTCAACCTCCTGACAGTCGCACAATGTGCATATGCGATGCTCCCTAGGGATCCTCTCTGCTTTGCCGCTCTCTATGCGGAGGCGGTGCGATGATATCCGAAACTGTCCGATGGAGATCCGTAGTGAGTGAGGCATGTGTACAGCTCAGTGTACCCCGGTGGTGTGCTGAATTGCTCCTCTGAAATACAAAGACAGTGATCTCTGTAGAAGCTCAGCTTCATTGGAAGCTCCCTCGGCTCCAACCAGGTCCTAAAGGTGTGTAGCTGTGGGAGATCCTCTCGAATGACCTGGTTGGTGTGTGGCTTGATCGGGATGGTGGGTGGGAGTACCGGGGGGGCATCCAAACTGTACTGAAAAGGAGGTATCCTATTGATGTGAAACCCCAGTCTCACAAACCATATGTGAGTCCATGCATACCAGCCTCGCTCGTCTCCCTCTGCTGCCAACCTCATGGAGGAATCGAGAGCCAACCATCGCAACCTCTGTCTCCATGATGTGCAGTCCCCATATGATCTAACCCGGCGTAGATATGTGATGGTCTGAAAGGATGCATCTAGCTGGAGTGGAGAAGCACCAAACTCGGATTGAATGTAATGATGTGGTACATATGGTTTCCCCTGGATCATCCGTGAGAGCATAAGGATCTGCAGGCGCTCCACCCGTGTCCACTCTATATCTGACATGTCAGGTCTCCAACAAGGGCTGCCATACATACCGGTTGGTCGGACCAAGGAGTCGAAGAGAAGAGCCCCGGTCCGAGGGTCCTGGAGTGGGAGTGGAAGCACTGTTTCTCTAGCCGAGCCAATGAGGCGTATCCCCTGTTCAGTGTGGCCTGCATCGCTGGTCTCATCGTGAAGATCGGGCCGGAGAAGATGACCCTCAAGTAAGTGTATGAGGATACGATCTCAACTGGTGACCCACCAAAAGTGAACTGCTCCCGGTGCATGACTGCTCGAGAGGTGTTAAAGATCATGACCTTGGTCTTGCCAAGGTTGACCTCCAAATCATGGGATAAAGAAAAAGCGTGCACTGAGTGTGAGTATGTGATCCATAGTCCCATGGTCTCGCTTGAAACCGGCCTGACCCTCTGCTCTGAGCCCTCTCATCTCTGTGGACAAGCTGGCCGACGCATCCAATACTGTTGCATAGATGTTGGACATCACATGTCCAATCATGATAGTCCTGTAGTTACACGGGTTCATGGGATCCCCTGCCTTGTGGATGGGGGTGATGGTGTTGAGTGTCCAAGTGCGGAGGAAGCTAAGGCAAACAGTGTCATTGAATAGCTTTGCTAGGAGAGAGAGAGAGAGAGAGAGAGAGAGAGAGAGAGTTTATTAAAGTCTTCGGAAGGCCGATGGGTCTATAAGATTGATAGAAAACTGATACAACAAACAGAAAGGGTGGAGCTACTAAACGAACATCATCAGCCACACTGAATGCTAAGTGCTAAGTAGTACATAGTCGTATCACCAGTAATGGCATCATCGTCGCCATCATCATCATCGTCACCATCATCATCATCATCGAGTCAGTCACCATCAATCACCATTAGGACTGGCTGGCTCTCTTCAGTGCAATGCGCCCCCCACAAGGGGATATGTGTGTCAAAGAGGTACCGATGGTGATGGAGCGCTGGTGACTATCTGTGGGTGCTGCTTGTCTCTGTCTCTTGGCAATGACTCTGCTCTTGACCAAGGCTATCGTAACCCCTGTGGGTCGTGTTCCAAGCTTGAACATGGATGGGAGGTCGCTCAATGTGATTTGCATGTCCGTCCGCTGTCAAGTGCGGCATGCTTTAGGATCTGGGTCTCGGGCCTGCTATTAGTGGTTGCGAGGATCATGTGATCTGACTGGAAGAACTGTCCCTGTGTCTTGAGTAAGTGTTCCCTTTGGCAGACCGCCTCATGGATGAAGGCAGCCAGGCATCCCTGGTCTGGGTATGAGAGAAGTTTGGATAGTGGCCCAAACTGGCCCTAAAAAGGCAATGGTATCGACTGCGAACCTCGTAGTACACAGGGCATCTGAACGCGAAGTGCTCCTCTGACTCCACCTCATGTCGAACACATAATGTTCATAGGCATCTCTCCTTGGGTATCCCCTCAGCTCCTGCGCTCTCGATGCCTTCATAGTTGTGAGAAAGAGAGTCTATTAACGTCCACTGGAGACCAAAAGGTCTATGGGACAGCAAGAAACCCTCTAGTACATCTGCTTTAGGGAGGACACATGGCAGCTCCCAAGGAGTGCAAAAGCAACCCCAATTTATTTAGAGTACCTACATAATAGTTTGAAAGAGTAATCAGCCATACATCAGTTTAAGACTGAGAGTCTTTTGGTTTTGATTTAAACTCTCTGATTAGGGCTATGCCTTCACGGTAAATTGCCCATTTCTGCAGCCCTGACTGTAGCTAATTTGGTTGCCTTATTCTTGAGTTGAGCTTGTGTAAGCTCCTCAGCTATACATACTTTGCTATCCTTCAGCTTGTAAGATTGTCGAAGACGCTTAATTCGCATATCTTTTGACTTCAATGTAAGGATTGCATGACCTTTGTAGTGCGTAATAGAAGCTGGCTTGGAGTTGCCATCATCCTGCTCATCATCATGTGTCCATTCAATGTTGGGCAAGCTTGCTTTGATCTTTGTCAATATTTCACTATAAGTGTCCTCCTCTTTGTAACAATCTTCTGGGAGTTCCCCTATTCTAATCTTCAGGGCATTATCACATCTAGCTTGGTGTTCTTTAATCTCTGCTTGAATATCAGACTTACTTGCTTTGGTATCCACTTCCACAATCAATTCCTTCTTAGCAGTTTGTACTTCAATGTGAACAAGATCTTTGATTGTAGAGACTGGCTGCAGGGTAGGGGGGGAATCCTTACAAGATTTTACAGCCTCATCAATTATTGCCTGCTTACCAGGCCCTTCTAGGATGTGAAGTCGAGCCTTTACTTCTGCTAGTTCTAGCTCTCTTAGTGCTTGCTGTAGATTAAAAATCTGATTCTGTTGCCCAAGGATGGGTCGTTTTGAGCCTTCTTGTTGATAATTGCGTGCATACAGAGAGGGTGCCATGGCTGCACCTGTAGAGTACCAAGTACTGATGGAGGTTGAAGGAGTTGAGGGGGACTTGGAGGAGAGGGTAGGCCAGTCCACAATTAGCTGTCTATAGAACCTCCTAGCTGAACCTAACCCTCGGGTTGGGTTTGGGGTTTAGCCCAACTCGGGGTTAGAGTTAGGGTTAGTTTATTGTTTGAAGAAAACTAGGGGGGTTTTTGTTGTTGACGATGGGACTGGGGGGCTGATGGCTGGTGGCTGACGGCTGTTGGGGGCTGATGGCTGCCCTGCTAGCTAGTTAGCTAGGTGTAGCTAAAGCTGCTGAAGGACAGGCGGGGCAAGCGGCGGCTGAGACGACATAGGGGACAGCGATGGGTGATGACGGGACGGCGACGGGCTGAGCGACCGGATGGGTGATGGACTGAGCGATGACGGGCCTAGGCTGAGTGGCGATGACGGTTAGAGAGAGAGAGAGAGAGAGAGAGAGAGAGAGAGAGAGAGAGAGATTTGATGGTTTTCTGATATTGTACAGTTGAGACGGCCTTCTCATTCAACACGAGGAATAGCAACCGCTGTAAGCTCTTTGGCAACCTTGTTAAGGGAACCGTATGTCAGAAAACTGTTTGTACTTGCAGATGGAGTAAACATTTTGGCACCCTTGATTTCACCTGCATGTAGTCAGCAATATATACAGGTGAGCTCTTGTAGGAGGTGAGTTGGTAATTTGTATATGATGGATTGCTGAAGACACTGAGGTGTTGATGTCTCTAGTAGCCATTACCTAATCTCTTTTTGTAGCTTGAGTACATTCTATGCAATGCGATTTCCAACTTGAAAATATAAACCTTCACGTCCAATGCATCCTTTAAGCTTAAGTATGCACCAAGTATGCACCAATTGTATGTTCTTAGGTAAGGTGAAGGCCATTTATCAACATAATTTTGCAATTTTGCTTATTTTCTTTGCTAATTTTGAGGTCTATTAAATGTGCTTGTAGTGAAAGCTAGCCATGCAGCATTTGAGTGCACATTTTGTGGGGACTGATCATTTGTGCTTGCGTTAGTCAGGCAGATGCTAGACTGTGTATTTTACTTTTCAAGAGGATTGAAAGTTCACACCTATTTGATACATACACATAATGATGAAATATGAACTTCCTTTTCTTTGTTTTTTGGCTGGTTAATGGGAGGAATGCATGCATCCTGTTGTAGTCTTATATCTTTTTTCTCTACACTTGAAGATATGGACACAGCATGGACAGCATATGTTATATAAAAGATATGGAGGAGCATGTTAACATATTTTATTATTTGTACGTATTAGGCAGGAGGCCTTGCAGGTCTATGAGACAAAGTACAAACCAAAAAAGGGGATAAACACCACCGTCAGTTATAGACTGAGCGTCTCTTGGGATTGCATGTAGCATTCCCTAGTTATGATAGGTTAGCTATGACCTACTATGAGAGATAATCAGCCTGCATTATATCAGTTTAAGACTGAGAGTCTTTAGGTTTAGGTTTGGATTTGAAGTATTTGATAAGTGCTTTTCCATCTTTGCATTTTCCTGCCTTGCGAGCGTCCTTCACATTGGTCAATTTTGTGGCTTTCATCTTGAGCTGAGTTGGGATGAGCTTCTCTGATAATTATACTTGGTGCCTCTCAGCTGATTGGTTTGCTACAGAATCTTGCTTCTTGCCATCTTATCATTGAGAACAAATTTGGCTTTTGTCCCCTGTCCAAGTGGGCGGTGGTACGAGATGGGAGGCTCTCCCACCTAGGGGGCGGGGTCTATGAAATTCAGGATACCGAGACCCTGTCCTGCACTATTTGGAACTGTAATGGTACCTTATGGTTAGAACCAGGGAACTTCTGGGTGTCATTTACAGGTTGAGACATTGTCTTTTATACAGAGACACACCAGATTCTAGAGCGCCCCCTATCAGTTGTCAGCGGATATACTTGAGGAGACGGCGGCTTTTAGAGACGAGATGAGGGATACAGGTGGGGTCCGAGGTTCGGGAGGAATTGCAGTAATTTACAGGTCGGCCCTTTTTGGGGTGATCTCGGGTGGATCCGGCTCTGACGTATGGACAGCCAGGATTTGTTCATTGCAGTGGGCTACTTTCCACTTGAGATGTCCCACTTTGCACGAGATGCCCAGGTTCGAGATGTCGTCCTATGCATCAATATCGATTTCTTGAGCCGCAGAGAAGTCCTTATTTTTGGGGACGTCAATGCGAGGATAGGGGTGCGTTAGGTGTCTCTTCTTGATTTTAGAGATGATGCTATCTTGTTGCCGGACATCAACTTAGATGATGCAGGTATGTCACGAGTCTCTGCTGAATAGGCGAGCCTCAGTGACATCTTATGGGCATGCACTCCTAGATTTGGGAAGGATGCATGACCTCATTATCCTCAATGGTCTCAACCGATGGCCCTCCTCTGGTGGTTTCACTTGTTTCCCACATGGGGACACTTTACTGTGGTCGACTACATCATGGGATCCCTTGCCTTCGCCTCTTGTATCACCGATTTCACTGTTGCACCACCTCCTCCAGGATCAGACAATACATACCTTTTCTTCCATATCTCCACTCCTTGTCTTGCAGTGCCGCACACACCACCGATCACTCATACCGCTTATCTGACATACTCTTTGATGGCAGTCTTTCACCTGGCTACTTTGCCCCCCTCTTTACACTGCTTACATACATCGATTTCATATCCCTTCTAGAGGACCGAGCAACGTTGATCACTTGCTCACTTCACGAGGTTGTACTACACGCATTTCCGTACATTGCTTGCTCCACACTGTTGAGATATCGAGCTCCACTCGTGATATGCCAGGGTGACTATTGTGAATTTATGTCACCGACTTGTTAGCTGCAGATGCGGTTGGTACACCACCCACGAATAATAGATGGATGACAGCTATCCTTATCTACTCTAGTTCGTGGCTCAGTTAGTATGCCACCTTAGTTAGTTAAGTTTGGTTTGAGACCCACATATAGGGTTCTTCTATTTCTTTGTACTTGAGTTCTCTAGTGTTGCTTTCCTATTTCGAGTTTGGGAGCAAATCTCTGCAGGTAGCACAGCTAGAAGTGCAAGAGTGCACTGTCTCAGATTGAGACGTCCTTCGCGGTGTGGCGAGAGGGCATTTCGGGGTCTGTTTCGGTGTGCTGTGGGATGAGGGCGAAGCTCTCGGTGACTTTATTTTTCAGATTCGAGGCCATTTCGGGGCCCGTTTTGAAGGCGGAAGTTCTTCGCAGGCACTTAGAAAAAGGCCATGTTTTTGCTTTGCGACCATTGCTCGGGTGGTCGGTGAAAAGTTGCCGCAGAAATTGCATCGTTTGCTTGTGTGCAGAGATATTGGGAGTTGCAGAATCATGCTTGTTGCCTATTGATGCAAAATCGTCACTAGGAAGTGACTGTGTGGTCAAATACCACTTTCGTCAGTTTTGCAGATCTGCCCGTGTGAGACAAAAGCTGTGTTTTTCGCAGTGACAGAATATTTTGCAGTGTTCTGTAATGGCGTCTGATTCTCTTTCACAGATTGTCACAGAAAAGCTTGACAAGAACAACTTCCAGGCATGGAAGTTTAAAATGACGAATTTCCTTATGGGAAAAGGCTATTGGGAGTTCATTACAGGAAATGAAGAAGAACCTGTTCTTCCTAATGTTCCCAATCAACAGGAAATGCAGGCATTTAAAGGATGGCATGAGAGAGCTAGAAAAGTTATGTACTGGTTGTCTATCAGTATTTCGGATTCTATGATTGTGCATATTCAGGATGCAAGTACGCCAAAGGAGGCATGGGATACTTTGGCAAAAATGTACAGCACAAATACGCAAGCCAGGAAAATGCAGCTCAAACAGGAGTTGCACAATGTGCAGAGAGAAAATTTGAGCATAAATGACTACCACATGAAGGTGAAGAAAATTGCAGATGCACTTGCTTCCATTGGGTCGCCAGTGGAAGATGATGATCTAGTTTCTGTGACCTTGAATGGTCTAGGAAAGGATTATGCATAGTTCCGGACATCCATTGCCGTCCGTGAAAAATTTCTTGATTTTGAAGAGTTGTTTGCTCTTCTAATTTTTGAAGAGCAAAGAAATGGGGGTGCATTTTCTTCAGGAGGAACTTCAAAAGAAACTGTCTTCTACTCAAATGCTGGAAGAGGTAGAGGTAGAGGTAGAGGTAGAGGCAGAGGCAGAGGCAGAGGCAGAGGCAGAGGTAGAGGAGGCCGATCTGCAGGCCGTGGTAGAAATCAGAATATGCAGCAAACTCAAGAAAACCAGTCCTATGGAGGAGGACGTGGTAACTCTAGAGACAGGGGGAGCCAAAGAGGCCGTGGTGGATGGCAGAGAGGCCAAAATGCAAACAACAATGTTGAATGCTACTACTGTGGTAAAATGGGTCATATGGCTAAGGACTGCTACAAAAAGCAGAATGACATTATGAATGGAAAATTGCAGCAAGGTAATTATGCATCTTCTAGTAGACATGGTGATGACAGAAATGAGCATCTATTTATGGTGCAGCACATGACCAATTCTGTGACAAGTGCAGAAGAACGAAATGATGTGTGGTATGTTGACTCAGGTGCGTCAAACCACATGACAGGTCATGCAGAGTGGATGCAGGATGCAAGGCAAATGGAAAAACCAGGATTTGTGGAGACTGGTGATGATACTGCACATCCTATTGTGCAGATTGGTAAAATTCCTTTGTCTATGCAGGATGGGAAAAAGAAATACCTCTCTGATGTATTTCATGTCCCGAACATCACCAAGAACCTGGTTTTTGTTGGTCAAATGGTTGAGCAAGGCTTGCAGGTCAGATTTAATCCTCATGGATGCTTTGTTGAGGATATGAAAAATAACGGTCGCTTGATAGCAAAAGGAAAGAAGAAGGACATGATGTTTACGTTGGATGCGGACATGCCTGAATTGAGTGCAGCAATGTTTGCACATGGGACCGGTGTAGTTGCAGATATTGATATCTGGCATAAACGCATTGGTCATGTTAATATACAGCGACTTAAATCAATGCAAGCCCAAAATATTGTTGCAGGATTGCCTAAATTCAAGGTTGCAAAAATGCATAAGGTTTGTCAAGCCTGTCAATTTGGAAAACAGGTAAGAAAACCATTTCCTAGGTATGTTCAAGAGAGTTAAAAGCCATTGGAATTAATCCACTTTGATGTGTGGACTACTAAAGCTGCATCTATTGGAGGCTGTCACTATTTTGTCACTTTTATTGATGACTTCAGCAGAAAAGTTTGGGTGTATTTTATGAAAAAGAAAAGTGAAGTGTTTGGGCACTTCAAAGCTTTTAAAGCTATGGTTGAAAAAGAAACATGCCTGCAAATAAAATGCCTAAGTTCAGATGGAGGGGGAGAGTACCTCTCAAATGAGTTTGCAAGGTTTCTGCAGGAGCATGGCATAAAGCAACAATATTCATGCAGTCATACCCCACAGCAAAATGGACTTGCAGAAAGGAAAAACAGGCATATTGGAGAGGTATCTCGGGCCATGCTAAATGAGAAAGATCTACCAGATTATTATTGGGCTGAAGCAGTTGCTACAGCAGTTTACATAATGAACAGGACTCCCACTGCAGCAATACATGGCATGACGCTAGAGGAGATGTATACTGGTAGGAAACCAGATATTTCTCATTTGAAAATTTTTGGTTGCATTGCCTATGTTCATGTGCCAGATGAGTTGAGGTCCAAGTTGGATCCAAAAGTTGAGAAGTGCGTCTTTATTGGTTATTCTCTGCAGCAGAAAGGGTATAGATGCTATAACTCTTCTACTTGTAAGTTTACAATGAGTAGAGATGTTTTTGATGAGATGAGCAACTGGTATAAACCAGTAAATGTGATGATTGATGTAGATGCACAAGATGGTAATGCTGCACAGAATTCACAGCAGCAATCACAAAATATCAGTGGATCTGCAGTGTCCTCTAGCAGTGGTTCACATACTTCGCCATGGACAGGTAGATTGAGATGAGGAGAATCTCCTCAAAGCAATGCAGATAGTGGTACGCAGGTATCACAAAAAGGAAAAGAGAAGGTAGATCAGCCCATGTTTGATGTGAATGCATGTCACTCTTATGTGGATGGTGAATCTAGTGGCTCAGAACAGAGTATTGATGATGAGTTGGGTGTTCCTTCTGTTGTTACACCTGGAGTAACGAAGACCAGGGATGTTTTGAGAGCACCTGGAAGTGAGCCTATTTTGCGCAGGTCTACCAGAGCTAGGTATCCTGTGGATAGGCTGAAATATGATGGATTTACAGCCATTCACTATGCCTATATGGTCAAAGTAATACAGGAATCAGAACCCACTTCTTTTGAGCAAGCCATGGGAAATGAAAAATGGGAGAAAGCCATGGATGCCTTGGAAGCCAATGCTACATGGAAATTGGTGCCTTTGCCTAAAAACAAGAATGCAATTGGCTGTAAGTGGGTTTATAAGATCAAGCACAATGCAGATGGTTCTGTGAATAGATACAAGGCAAGATTAGTTGTCAAGGGGTATGCACAGACATATAGCATTGATTATGAAGAAACATTCAGTCCGGTTGCAAGGATGGCAACTGTAAGAGCAGTCATTGCTATGGCTGCATGAAAGGGATGGTCTTTACATCAGATGGATGTAAAGAATGCCTTCTTGCGTGGTGATTTGCAAGAAGAGGTCTTTATGGAGCAGCCAGCAGGTTATGTTCATGCTATTCATCCTGAGTTTGTTTGCAGGTTGAAGAAAGCCTTGTATGGCTTGAAGCAAGCACCTAGAGCATGGTCTGACAAGATAGGACAGTATCTTGTCACTATTGGCTTTCTGATTTCCAAGGCAGATTTCTCACTCTATGTGAGAAAAACAGAGAAAGGGATTATGCTGCTTGTCGTTTGTGTTGATGATTTGATCATCACAGGTGATAGTGATGAAGATATCCTTTATGTGAAAATGCTATTGAAGCAGAAGTTTGAGATAAAGGATTTGGGAGAGCTACGTTATTTCTTGGGCATTGAGGTGATTAGATCACTAAGTGGGATATAACTCTTGCAGAGGCAGTATGGATTGGACATGCTGTCCAAATATGGGATGACAGGCTGTAAGCCTATTTCAGTTCCTTTGGAGCAGAATGTGAAGTTGAGCAAAGATGCAGGTGAGCTTCTGGAAGACCCTACTATGTACAGACGCATAGTAGGAAGTTTGATTTATATGACTATTACCAGGCCACATTTAAGCTATGCTGTTGGATTGGTAAGTCAGTTTATGCAGGCTCCAAGGAAACTGCATTTGGATGTGGCTAGACGCATACTCAGGTATGTGAAGTCCACATTGCAGTGTGGACTATTTTATGAGGCTGGGATTCAGATACAGTTGCATGGATACATTGATGCTGATTGGACTGGTAGTACTTCTGATAGACGATCTACCAATGGATATGCGTTCTCTTTTGGGAGTGCTGCAGTCACCTGGAGCAGCAAGAAACAGCCTACAGTTGCCTTGTCGAGCACAGAGGCTGAGTACAGGGGTGCAGCAATGGCTGCATGTGAGGTAGCTTGGTTGCATAAGCTACTTTATGATATGCATCAGTCTACAGATGGGCCAGTTGTCATTTATTGTGACAACATGAGCAGTATACACTTGGCAAATAACCCAGTCTATCATGCTAGAACAAAGCACATTGAGGTGCATTATCACTATTTGCGGGAGAAGGTTTTACTAGGTCTTATTGATCTAGTTTATGTCAGCACAGAAGATCAGGTAGCTGACATATTCACGAAGGCATTGGGTGCAGAGAAGCTGCGCAAGTTCAGAGACCTGCTTGGTGTGCAAGGGGTGACTGTTGTGAATTTATGTCACCGACTTGTTAGCTGCAGATGCGGTTGGTACACCGCCCACGAATAATAGCTGGATGACAGCTATCCTTATCTACTCTAGTTCGTGGCTCAGTTAGTATGCCACCTTAGTTAGTTGAGTTTAGTTTGAGACCCACATATAGGGTTCTTCTATTTCTTTGTACTTGAGTTCTTTTGGCTTTCACAACTAAGAAGAGGAAAACTGTTTTCAGCCTCCATCTGTGTGTGTATTCCCCCATTGTGCATGTGAGAAAGCTGCAAGTGAGACTCCTTCCCTCTCTCCCACTATCTTCACATACACATCCACCACCTCGGGGACCATTTCATGCAATAGTTGGTACAATGATGAGTGTAAGGCTATGCGACGTAAACTCAGATTGGAGACCAAGCAAAACCTTCCGAGGCTGAACCAGAGATGATGCGTGAGTATCGCCCACTAGTCCGCTGGAAGAAACAAGCTTTGATTTGCCAGAATGAGGAGTTACTGAAGAACTGTTTAGTAACAACTCTAAGGATTTTTGGAGGAAATTCCTTGAGCAACGGTCCCCCTCGCCTCTCATAGATACCTAGGCTTGGCTCGCTTATGCACGCACCTTATATGATATCCCACATCAGCCCAGCCCAGACCTTTCACACATACCCGTCCCACGGGTTGTAATGAAGCTTTACCATGACGTCCTTAACGACACCCTTAGTGAAGAGGGGATTAACATCCTAGCCCCGATCCTAGCGAAGCTCTTTAATGAATCTGTTTGCCTTGGCTCTCCGCGCACTTGGACCCTTGACACGATCTCACCTATTCACAAGGTACGGGATCCCATGGACACCGGGAATTACAGGACCATCATGATTGGACATGTCATGTCCAAGATCTATGCATTAGTACTTGATACCGAGCTCAGTCGCTTTGCAAAGAGGGGCTCAGAGCAGTGGGGCAAGATGGATTCTAACGTGACCATGGGACCATGGACCACATACTCACACTCAAATGTATCATTGAGGAGGCTAGGGCACAGAAGCAGAAGGTTTGTTGTTGCTTTCTGGATTTTCGCAAAGTCTTTGATAAGGTACCGAGGGCCCGCCTTATTAGACGGTTGCAAGATTTGGGTTATGACAGGAAGATCATTTAGGCTGTCATGGCAATTTACGAGGGAGTCTCGGACAGAGTCACTAGTTGAACGGAGGAGATCATGAGTACTACTGGGGTCCTCTTTCTTACATAGATGAGCTCAAGACCTTTATGCAGACTCTGGGTGAGGCTGGGTGCTCTCTTGTTGCTACTTTGATGCAGATCTTGTTGTATGCAAATGATGTAGTGTTTTTATCCTCTTTTGTAGAGGGCCTTCAGAGACATTTAGATGCACTACAATCCTTTTGTGAGTCACACGATTTGAAGATCAATCTTTGCAAAACCAAGGTTATGATCTTCAATACCTCCTGAGCAGCCATGCATACAGAGCAGTTCACATTTGATTGATCACCGGTTTAGATTGTATTGTCTTACACATACCTGGGGGTTCTCTTTTCTGGCCCTATTTTTACGATGAGACTAGCTATGCAGGCCTGTCTCAGTAGAGGGTAGGCTTCTCTTGCCATATTGGAGAGACAATGCTTTCACTCACACTTTCAGGACCTTTGGACCAAGGCCCTCTTATTCAGCTTCTTCGTTTGAAGGGTTGGGATGTATGGCAGCCCTAGTTGGGGGCCGGATCTTTCAAATACAGAGTGGGCTCAGGTCGAGCGTCTCCAGGTCCTCATGTTGTCACGTATGATTCGCTGTAAGCCGTCAGTTCCTCATTACCTTATTCAGGCCTAGTTTGGATCAGGGGTTCAGTGTCTCGAGGTCCTCATGTTGTCATGTATGATTCGCTGTAAGCCGTCGGTTTCTCATCAGCTTATTCAGGCCCAGTTTGGATCACCCTGCTACAGCTTGATGCAGCATTCCCTGTCATCACGTATCTATATCATGTCAGGGAATATGGAGTCTGCACCTCAGGGCAATGTAGATTGACATGGCTGGCATTGTCCTCCTCTATGGCTTTAGCAACTGAGGGCGACCAAAGATGTATGCGCACACATGCATGTGGTTCAAGAGATTGGGACTCCACATGGATAGACTTTCCCCTTCCATATTGATGCACCGTTTCTCCCACTTAGGTATCATGAGGTTAACTAGGTCATATGCGAGGACCTCCTGCAGCTACACATTCCGAACCTGGTTGAAACCGCAGGAACTCCCGATGAAGCTTAGCTTCTTATAGAGATCACTACCTACGTATCTATTGGGCAGTTTCAGGTTTCTTCACACCGACTTCGCATTGAGAATGGGCGAGCCGAGGGAGCCACTTTGTGTGAGCTACAAGAGATTGAGTCAAAGGAGCATTTCATCTTCAGCTGTCCAATATACTACGAGATCCGAGGTCGCTTTTATTGTCTCTTCAGAGACAGCTTCAGGTTACCCTCCGCTTCCTCGCCTTTCTAGACCATAGATGCTTGCCGGCCTTCATTCGTGAGGCAGTATACATCGAGAGCACTTACTTAGATCACAGAGACAGGAACGAGATGTAGTGGCAGACTCGTCTTAGAGTTTGATCACAGAGTTTTCCCAACCACTTGATTGGGACAGATCCAGTGATGCGTTATACCGACAGAGGATGGACACGCATATTACATGTACTTGGAGACAATTTTTCCATATTCAGGGTGGGGGCACAACCGACTGGGGTTACCGTAGCCATGGTCCAACGCAGAGCTTTTGCCAAGAGACCATGCTACGTAGCCCCCACGGAAAGTCGACATCACTCTATCTCTAACTTTATCTTTGTCTCATCGATCACTGGGTCCTTCATGATCTTGCGTTAGATTCTCTGTTGTACTCTGATGATCTATGATGATAGTGACGATGATGAGGGCCACACTGACATGGGCATTATGTTTTGGCTTTGTCTTGAGGTTCGTATTATTATGTAGCATGCAGTATGTAGTATGGGTGTCGATGCTCGCTTAATAGCTCCACCCTTGCTGCTTGTTTGTATCTGGTTTCTCACATTCTCATAGACCCATCGGTCTTTCGAACACTCTAATAAACTTTCTTTCTTTCTTTCTCTTTCTATGATGTGAAAACTCAAACTCAAAAACTCAAAACGAGTACTCAAAGCTAGTACTTAGAGTGAGTCCTCCAAAGGTATAGCCAAGTGCATGGTGGCTCTCCGATGAGCTGCAAATATGTTTATCAGGTCATCTCTTGCTGTGGTGCAAGCGTGGCCTTCGTGATCTATGTATCCGGTGGGCCATATCAAGAATGACATCTCGGCTTGGGTGGTCCCCTTTGAGTAGAGTTGGGATGTGTTGGACCTCCATTGTGCGTTTTGTGGTCAACCTCTACATCATGTGTGGTCATTGTGTCTCTGGGTCCATCGTCTCTTCCCACAGATTCATGCTGTCCTCATATCGGCTATCTGCTGCTTCTCTACTCGCGCTGACACAAAAGCATAAAAGTTTGTGACACGTCGCTATGTGCGGTTAGCCTCTTGTGGCTCTATGACGACTTGCTACTTGATCTGCTGTAATAGAGTTCCTCTGTGTTGCCGGATCTCCATCAGATAGAGGCCAGCACAAACTTGGTCATGAAATTGAATCAGTCGGGAGTGGCCCAAAACCATGTCCCTCTTAGAAGAGACAGTAATACCGTCCTCGGATCTCATAGTATGTTGGGCAAGTGCATAGGAAGTGCTCCTTTGTCTCTACCTCTACCAGTGTGCATAGCATGCATATCCTCTGCTCCCTAGGCGTGCCTGTGGCTCTCGCTGCCTTGATCATGAACTGGTGGGACGGACCCTTATCTGTCTGATCGCAATCGTTAATGCGTGTGAGACCCATCTGTCCTTTGGATATTGAGGTCTAATAATCACCTTGTCCTCTAAGACTCTCAGGAGATGGTCCCGGTAGAACTAGATCTGAGTGGAAAACTCCCCCCCTCGCCCCGTACGCGCTGTCAACCGTATGATACGGTTGATCTCATCTTGTGAGATCTAGAGAGACAGGGCATCCAAGCTGTACTAGAAGGTGATCCATTTGAATACCTTGACTAGAATGCATCCAAGCTGTACTATGGACACGGGGTTATTGTTCCCTCTAGGGCCCAAAGGATTAGTCTATTGATTGGTGGGCGTAAGGTTGGCTTGCTAAAGCTGTATGCCCCCAACATCAGAGGGGATCGTGTCCTTCTATGGAAGGAACTGCTCTCTTGGGCCTCCATAATAGAGTCATGGATTATTGGAGGTGATTATCAAATTACCAATCAAAGCATAAAATTGTGGTTGAAGGTCATCATTGTCGTTCTGCAGATGTGTAGAAAAACTTTGGGGACTGAACCTACATGTCATCGTTGTCGTTCTGCAGCTGAGTTAGTTCAGCATTGCCTTTGGGAGTGCAGGCAGGCGAGGACGATTTGGAAGGGTGTTGTGTTAGCACTTAGCCTTGGTATGAGCCTTGTAGGTCAGGTCAACTCTATGAGTTGACTTATTTGGTCAACCATATGGTTGACTTGGGGGCCATATAGGCCACCCTTTGTATTTTCCTCTTATCCATTTGAGCAGTACTACGTTTTGCTCCAGCTTGTTGTTTGCTTCTCGCACTCCACTCCCGTTCCATTGCTGCCTGCACCCAACAGTGGTATCAGAGCAGGTTCTCTTGCTCTTACCTACCTTCCCTTGTGCTCTCCCATTGCTCCTACCTGCCATTATGCTCTAGCTCAGTCCGGTGCCTCATTTCATCGCACGAAACTTGTTTTTTCAGCAGAAAACAGTCCAGCAACTGTTTTTTGACTTTTTGAGGTCCGATTTCAACGTTTTTTGAAATTTCTGAGCTGCTTGCATTCAAATGACCTTGTCCCGCACCATTTTGGCTGAAATTTTTTGGTTGTACAGTTGTCTGGACGTCCGGATGAGCTTGTATGGACAGGTGCGCGATACTGTCAGGAATCCTTATGACTTGTCAAAAGTTGATTTCGAGCATTTTTGAATAGTTTTTGGAGTTTTTTTGCTTAGATCTGGACTCTTTTCAGTCATTCGGGCCTTCCTCTAGGTGCTCCAACCTGCTCTAGCACCATTTGGCTAGGATTCTCTCCCTCTTGACTCAGATCTGCCTGGTTTAGTTAGATTTGAAGCTTTTCACCCTCTTTTATGTCATGTTTGCACACATTGCAGTGACATTGAGGTGATTTTGCTCTAGAGATTGGGGCTCTTTTGTGTCACATTTGCAGATTTTACAGTGACATTTTCTCCTTTTGGTCACATTTTGGGACTTTTGCAATATTTGCCCTATTTTGACTTCATTTCCACTCTGACACTAGGGATTTTGGATCTACTGCTGACAGATTGCGGGATATTTTTAGATTTGCAAGTTATTTTTTCACATTTGCTTTATTTCAGCAAAATTTGGGTCTTTTGGTCATTTGCCTCGAATTTGACAGTTTAGCCATTCTAGAAATTGGGGGTTTTGTAAATTTTGTTGAAATTTGCAGTGACATTGGCTTGGTACAGCCAAATTTGGGCATTTGGTAGACATTGACATGTAGGAACATGAACATTGTCTTGGAATTGCAGCACATTGAATCACATTTGCAACTTGCAGCACAATTTGGGGCTTTTCCCATTTTGCCCTCTTTTTGGCATATTTGCCCTCTCAGATTTTGGGGCTTTTGCCAGATTTGCTGTCCATTGCAGTGGCATTTGCTTGATTCACCTCAATTTGGGTATATTGCCCCTGGATTTGGGCTTGTTGTCTTGTCAGATTTGAGGGACGCAGCCTCCATCTTGGATGTTTACAGCTCAATTGATCATTGGATACATTTGCAGACATTTGCCCCTTGTTTTGGGCTGATATTTTTGCAAGACAAGCTATCTTTGGCAGGGGGTTCCTTTGACCTGACAGATATTGTTTTGCAGGTCATATTTTTGGGGACAGCACGTGCATTTGCTGTCACTGCCTGACATTCGCTGTCATTTTGGTTTGTCACTGCGGGACATTTGCTGTCATTTTTGGACAGCCAGCTCGTTTTGCAGTGAAAGCCTTGAGGCTACTCTTGAGCGCACATTTTTCCTTCAAGGATTTATTTCGCCATGGGAAGCAACGATTGGATGGGTATTTTCTCAGCTGAGGACAAGCTCGATGGACCCAATTATCCCATGTGGTCATACTTGCTGGTTGCCAAAATTTTCTGGGGCAGTGTCTCAGGATCGGATCTTCGGCCTTCCTCTGTGGCATTCACTTCTGCTACTGCTACAGCTGGTGCAGCTGCTACAGCTACTTCTGGATCTGCTGCCACCTTTGGTGCAGCTGTTACAGCCACCTCTGGATCTACTACTACTCCAGCCACACCTCCTACACCGAAATTTACACCAAACCCAAGCCTTCTGGAGGCTCATCTACTGCTGGACACTCATTAAATTCTGCCCCGTCTGATGCAAACAAGAAAAACAGCAAATGTTGTAATTACTGCCGGAAGCCAAGACATGACATTTCTGAATGTCGCAAGCGCATCGCTTCTGAAAAGAAAAAGCAGCAAAAGGGACGTGCTGTCACTACTACTGCTGCTGCCCCAGATCATGGTCATGAGGTAGCAAACATTGCTCCATGAGTGGGCTTTCACGGTGACATGCTAGTACCATCCAGAGAAGCATGCTACAGCCTTGTCTGTCTTAGATTCTAAGTCAGATTGGTGCTTCGACAGTGGTGCTTCTAAGCACATCAGTTCTTGCAGATTACTCTTTCAGACATGGGGGCTGCTCCACATGGTGGTACATTGACATGTGCCAACAATGCATTATATCTTGTGAAAGGGATTGGCCAGGTCGAGGTCACTTTAGTTTAAGGTGATACGATGACACTCTTGGACGTTTTGTTTGTCCCATGTATCAAAAAGAACCTCATCTCCATTGCAGCCATATCCTTGAATGGCTTCGAGTTCTCTTTGATGGTTATCGATGTGCCGTGTATGACAACTGGTACGATGACATCATAGTACTTACTGGGTCACTTTCTTTTGGGCTATATCATCTTGATGTTTATGACAAACAGCATGCTATGGAGGCAAATTTGGTGGCTGAATCTGTAATTTCAGATTTCTCTCCCACCCATGCATGCACCGGTTAAACATGTTTGTGAGGGATGCTTGTTGGGCAAAATGCACCGTTTCTCATTTCCAAAGGATGGGACAGTTGGTGCATGCAGGGAGCGTGACCTTGTGCATAGCGATGTGTGCGGGCCGATGCGGACAGCATCTCTTGGGGGCTACCTTTACTTTTCTACCTTTGTGGATGACTACACCAGATTTGCTTGGATATATGGCATGAAGGTTAAATATGATGTGTTCCCATGCTTCAGACATTGGCTTGCCATGGCTGAAAATGAATCAGGGAACAAGCGCCTTACTCAACGCACTGACAGGGGGGGAAAGTACATGTCCCATGAATTCTCTAATTTTTTGGCAGCTTGGGGTATTATTCATGAATGTACAGTGCCTTATACTCCGCAGTAGAATGGGCTGGCAAAGAGGAAAAATTGGTGAGAGATGGAAATGGGTAGGTGCATGCTCAAAGGAAAGTCTTTGCCAAATAAGTTTTGGTTGGATGCTGTCATGTGCTCCAACTATGTGCTCAATCGGGCACCCACAAAGGCATTGAAGACTCACACACCTTATGAGGCATGGCACGGTCGCAAACCTGAAATTTCTCATATGTGGGTTTTCGGGTCATTGGCTTATGCTCATGTGCCATCTCAGGAGAGGCACAAGCTTGAAGACAAAGCTGTAAAATGCATATTCATTGGTTATAGCGTAGAGAGCAAGGGATACAGGTTTTATCAGCCCCACACGGGCAAGGTCATTGTCAGTAGGGATGTTGTATTCGCTGAAAATGTGCCTTTCCCTTGGCTGGAATGCAAAAAACAGCCTACTGTTGATTCCTCAGATGTCTTTGATACATTGTTGCCTCTTTTTCAGCCACCCACAGATCCATAACAGCCAGTGCAGAGTGTTGTGCCATACACTTGTACCAGTGCACATCCTCCTCCAATAGTTCCTGCTCAGCCTGATATGCCTTTAGTTGATGATCATGCTATTGAGCAGGCAGTTGCACAGGAGAGTGTTGTCATTAAACAACAGAAATCAGTCCTGAGATGGCTTTTGGACACACTCAGGGACAGTAAATACGCTGAGCCTTTGCCAGCCCGCACTCGAGGTGCGCATAAACAAATGTATGGCAACTATTTGGCTGTAGCTTTGGTTGCTAATGCTTGCAACGAGGAACCTTTATGTCACAAGGATGCCTTTGACAGCAAGGAATGGATGGATGCCATGAAGGTTGAGCTTGAATCCATTCATGCCAACAACACCTGGGAGTTGTGTTACTTGCCAGTAGGCAAGCGTGCCATTGGCACAAAGTGGGTCAACAAGGTGAAAAGGAAAGCTGATGGTAGTGTTGACCGCTTCAAAGCCCGCTTGGTTGCAAAGGGATATGCACAGCAGCATGGCATTGACTTTTAGGAGACCTTTGCTCCCACCTCACGCATTACTACTATCAGGTGTGTTATTGCTATGGCATCTCATCGGCATTGGGAGGTTCATCAGCTGGACATCAAGACTGCCTTCCTTCATGGTGATCTTTAGGAAGAGGTCTATGTCACTCAGCCACCTGGTTTTGAACAATTAGGTTCTGAAAATATGGTTTGCCAGCTCAGAAAAGCCCTCTATGGCTTGAAGGAGGCACCCCGGGCATGGTATACGAAGATACATGCATTTTTGACAGCCCGTGGCTTTCAGAATAGCCCAACCGAGGCCACTCTTTATGTCCGAAAGAGTGCATCAGAATTTTTATTTCTGATTTTATATGTGGATGACATGCTTATCCTTGGCTAGATATGGAACAAATTGCGGATTGCAAGGCTGATTTACAGTAGTCTTTTTCCATGACAGATATGGGTCGGTTGCACTATTATTTGGGCATACAGTTTGCATATGTTGAGGGGGGTATAATGATGAGTCAGTCCAAGTATATTGGACAGCTCCTTGATCGCTTCCAGTTCGAGGATTCCAAGCCAGTTTCTACTCCATTGGAGCCTGGCTTTTGTTTCTCCTCCAAGGATGGAAGTCCGCCGTTTGATGCATCCCTTTATCAGTAGGCTATTGGTTGCCTCATATACCTTTGTCATACCCGGCGTGATCTTTAGTATGCCATTTCCCAGCTCAACAGGTACATGCACAAGCCTAGTACATAGCATTGGCAAGCAGTGAAGTGGGTCTTTCGATACTTGAAGGCCATGTAGCATTTGGGTTTACGCTATGGTTCAGAGGCCCCACTTGTTTTGCATGTATTCATAGACAGCGACTGCGCAGGATGTTAAGACACCAGGGTGTCACACAGTGGCAATTGTTTTATTCTTGGACCTTCATGCATATCTTGGTTCAGCAAGAAGCAGCCTACAGTTGCCACATCCAGTTGTGAGGTTGAGTACGGAGCAGCTTTCACAGCTACAGTAGAGTGCGTTTGGCTTTGCAAGTTACTTGCAGATCTTGATATCATTCAGCCCGACTCTACTACAATCTACACCGACAGCCAGAGTGCTTTGGCGGTTGCTAGAATTCCATTGTTTCATGCACGCACAAAGCATATTGAAGTCCACTATCACTATGTTCGAGAGCGACTGTCTGGTGAAGACATCCAGTTATCCTATGTTCCCATCGAGGACAACTTGGCAGATCTTTTCACGAAAGCTTTACCGCGTCCCAAGTTTGAGGCATTTCGACATGCTTTACACTTGGCTCCTTTTGTTACGTGAGGGATCACTCTGTACATATCATAGGTTGCTATATCCCTCTGGGACGAATATGTGCAACCATGATGTAGTTTCCAGGTATTCCTGAGATATTTCTAGGATACTTCAGCCATTCCATGGAGGGGGGTTTGTTAGCATTTAACCCTGGTATGAGCCTTGTAGGTCAGGTCAACTCTATGAGTTGACTTCTTTGGTCAACCATATGGTTGACTTGGGGGCCATATAGGCTAACCTTTGTATTTTCTTCTTATTTATTTGAATAGTACTACGTTTTGCTTCAGCTTGTTGCTTGCTTCTCGCACTCCACTCCCGTTCCGTTGCTTCATGCACCCAATATGGTGCTAGGATCTTATGCACTTTCCATAGATCACCCTTTTTCATGACCTAGGGCTCAGTTGCTTGGCTGTCTCTTACGGGGCCTTAGGTCTTGTTCGAGGGACATGACTCAGAGGGGGCTTTCTCCGTTCAACGACACGCAGTAGAGTCATGTTCTCTCGAGGATCTTTCATTCACTCCTTTCAGAGCTGCACATGCTTCTGTTGACACCTCTTGGGAGATTCTAGCTAGTATTGCAGCATGGTATATTTGGAGAGCCAGATGTATAGAGCCATTGGATGGATCCCAGATTCCCCCTTTTGAGACATTGGCCAGTATATGGACTTATACTATACATACCTTGATGGCATCTAGGCGAGCATGCAGGGGTCATTGAGAGCAGTCTTTGCCAGGAGAAATATATATTTTAGAGTATGAGGGGTTCGCCTTTCGTCTCTATCTCTGCCTTAGGGTTGACGTGGCATTTTCAGCCTCAACCTTGGTTATTTGCTAACTCCATAGCCCTCGACATGTGTTAGACATACTCCATAGCCCTCGACATTTGGCAGACATACTCCATACCCACTCTCTTCAGGGCTGCTCATTCCTCGGTTGACTCTCCATGGGAGGTTTTAGCTAGCATTGCAGCATGGCACATTTGGAGAGTCAGATGCACTGAGGCTATTGAGGGTTCTCAAGTTCACCCTTCTCAGATCTTGGCCAGTACTTGGACATATACAGTACACACTCTGATGGCCATATGGGCGACCATGCAAGGATCCTCTCGAGCAACCTCCTCCAGGAGAGTTACTTTTCTCCAGGATTGGAGAGACTCTCCCTTCCTTGCTGAGATGAATGCCATAAAACCATATGATTTACAGATGCTCTGATGCTTTTTAGATAATGCTATTGAGAAGGGGGCATTGCATGTGCCGGTGGCACTGCTTAGATGAATGCCATAAAACCATAAGATTTACAGATGCTCTGATACTTTTTAGATGATGACCATCTCATGGAGCTGATGAGCAGAGGAAAGCACATTCCTATAAAACAAGAGTGGGCAGCCCACAGCCCCATATAGGGAGCTAGTGGGTCGGTCAAAGGCCTGATTCAGTCGGCCATTTATGGGCAGACTGGTCAAGTATTTTGAGGGCCCTAGAGGCCTATAAAAGGAGCCCAGAGCAGGGCATTCAATCGTCCAGTAGTCTGTGCGAAGCGCTGGGAAAGTGCAGTGCCGGCAGATTTGTTTTCGCCCCCCGCTCAGAACCACACGTGCAAGTTTCCCCACCCGAAGCAGTAGAGGCCCACTCAAAGGCCCGTTGAAGCGAAATTTCCTTCCTGCTGCGGGCTGCCAGCCAGATACTGTTGTTCATCGGCTTGCTATCTTGGAGGGATTCACATGGACTGCCTCCAAGAAGCTTTGCCTAGCTAATCCTTCTCGGGAACAACGGGAAGCAAAAGCTTGCCGGTGAGTGCGAGAGAAAAGAAAAAGCTTTAGGTGACCAAAGCTTTATGGTGCTCTACATGACCTAAGCTTTATGGTGGCTTTTCAATGCAAGGCCTCCGGATCCAATCACTCAGATGGTTGGCCGATCATCTCATCTTTCTTTGGACCAAGGCGCTCCTGCGAACAACGCAAGTTAATCGTGCGACGACGCTTCGTCCATGCCTACAGCCGCTATTAAGGAGAATTTCTTCCTCGTGCGTGAAAGGGTGTCGAGGGAGTGAAATAGTAATAATAATAGGATGTGGATTCATCAGAGTTACATGACGATTAGCAATTCCATTGTTTAGTAATGGAAACAGCAGCGGCTATTTTGGCTCACGTAGCTCCTTGGGGTTCTGGTCGTAGGCTGATAGGAAAAACTTTATGGATCGAACAAGATTCAAGCCGGAGAAATGGTAGAATTTGCCAGCGGTGTGAAAGGAATGGCCTTGGATTCTGAGAATGAGAATGTAGGAATTGTCGTATCTGGTAGTGATACTGCCATTAAAGAAGGAGATATGGTCAAGCGCACTGGATCTATTGTGGATGTTCCTGTAGGAAAGGCCATGTCAAGTTGCGTAGTTGATGCATCAGGAGTATCTATCGATGGAAAAGGTGGGGTGGCCGTTGGATCATCTAAGGTCAAAAAATGCAAGGCCGGAATGGCATACCGGCATGGGACTCACAAGAACCCGCAAAGGGAGGCCGGGACCATAGCTCTAACTGTCCTAAGGTAGTAAAATTTCTTGTCGCATAAGTAGCGACCCGTATGAATGGTGTAACAACTGCCCCGCTTTCTCCAACATGGACTGAGCGAAATTGAATTCTTCATGAAGATGTGGATCCTGGTGGAATCCTTGGTACATAGCCGAGACATCCGAGATCTGATTGGTGGTGGAAATATTTCCCATGAGATAGATGGGACCAACACAAGGGAGCAGCAGGAGCACCAGCTCACACACCCTCAAGCCTTCATTCAAGAGGTAGAGGAGTCCAGAGAGTGGCTATACACTGAGCTCTACTAGGGCTAGTACCTTGGCTGTCTCCTAGGGCAGCAAGAAGCTGAGGTCAAAGGATGGAGTCTACATACGCTCGGTGGAGCAAGCGGGCTCAAGTTCTAGAGATATCCGGCGGATAGTAGAACTACATGGTGGTGAGATCAAAGGACCATGCTCTGGTGGAACTTTGGATCTATCTCTTTTGTATTGTGTCAATAGCTTTGGACGGAAATATATTCTTTTGGTAGCTTCTATATCTGGCTGAATTAAGAAGTTTGTGATTCCACTCACCACACACACTGTGTGAGCTCTTGGGCTATTTCCACTGTGCGTACCCTCTGTTGGTCGATTTCTAACATATGGGACCTGATCATGAGTACACAGCAAAAGCAAAATCAGAAAAAGTACAAGTATCCAAGTTCCGATAGTGAAGTAATGATACTTGAGTCATGTGCCTATGCTGTAGAGCTTCAGCTAAGAAGCTGATCCCTATAGGTGAGCACCTATGCAAAAAAGTTCGAGGGTGCTACCAAATGTCAAGGCCGGAACATCCTCTAAAGAGCACGACTCCACAAGATGTCGTCAGATGTGTAGAGCCCAAGACGAATCATGTCTCTCAAAGAAAACCTGGGGCCATCTGGATTCCTCATTTGTGCATGCATTCCCTTGGTTGTCTTGACTGTGGCAGGTTTAGTCTGTGGGGAAGAAGTATCGGTAGCCCCCTCATGATCAGAAACCAAAGTGACTAGGGCTGGTACTAGTGCATCTAAAGGCCCCTCCTGATGTGGAACTGTAGTGTCTGGGGCTGTAGCAACATCTACCTTTGAAGTCTGGATGGCGTCTGTCTGAGAACCGAATCAAAGGTCACTCTGATCGCTCTCCATCATGGTACTGGGTGTGTTGCGGGCTTTGGGCGCCTTGTTGCTCCTGGTGGTCCTGGGGTGTCCAAAGTAGGGCGCCTTGCTGCTCTTGGTGGTCTTGGAGTGCGTGGTACAGGGTGCTGGGGAGGTGTAGTCGGGGTAGTACGTGAAGAAGCCGCACCAGAAGACCTCTTGGGTCTTTTTCTCTTCCTTGGGCAATCTCTAGCAAAGTGCCCAAGGGTCTTGCAAATCCTGCACTAGTCCTGTTTACCTGCAATCTCGACTCTTTGCCGAAAGAGAGAGCCATCTGGGCGCTGAAGCATGCATAGTTGCACGAAACGGTCGTTTCGTGGAAGGAAACGGAAACGGCGAAACGAAAACGGGGTTTCTTGAAGAAACGCCGTTTCTTAAAACCTGTTTTTGCCCTAGATCCCCCAAATCGCGATTTTGCCGCCTGGCTCCTTTTTTCACCGCCTCCCGTCCATTGCATTCCTTCTGTGCATCCTTGCTGCTCTCTCCACCTTCTTTAAGCTCTCTCCATCCCTCCATCCTTTGCTCTTGGACTCTCCATCCCGTTTTCCTCGGACCTCCATCCTTCTCTCTCCATCCTCTTCATCCTTCTCTCCATCTTCTCCATCCTACAAGCTGCAGCTTGGCAGCCTGCTCTCCATCCCTCCATCCTTCTTCTCTCCATCCTCTTTTTAATCTTACCTGTAACCTCTCCATCCTTCTTCTCTCCATCCTCCTAGTCTTGGTGGAATCAGGCGGAGGCATTAATCAAATCGATTAATCCTATCTACATGGTCCTTCGCATCACGGACATGGAGGGAAGCACATTAGGTCTCTTGTACGAGTTTATGGACAAGATTGGAGAGGCCCTCAACAGAAACACTTTCCTATCGCCTGATAAGTAAGACTTTTTACTTTTGTAATATGTATAATTATTGCAGTTACTAAATTGCAATTTGTTATCATGAAGCCTGGAATTTTCAGATATATATTATGTATGTACTATTATCTATAGTCTATGAATTTTGCATGCATAATGCATTCCAATTTCTTGTGGCATGATTTAGGGTTGAGTCCATCCGTGCTATATGGAATAAGCGGTGGAATTGGTTCCACCGCCCAATCCATGCAGTGGCACATGTATTGTATCCCCTCGGGCGCAGTCAAGAGCAATATGAGAATGACGAGTTAGAGGAGGGGATGCAACATTATCTACAAAATTGGACGGGTGGTGACTTGGAGATGCAACAAAGAATGGAGGATGAACTTCTATTGTTCCGCAATCACAGCCTCTCCTTTGGTTGACCTACAGCTAGGCTCCTAGAGACACAGTTGCAACCTGTCTCCTGGTGGGAGAAATATGGCAACTGTACTCCTACTTTGGTAAGAGACAAGTTACAATGCCACTAGTTAGAGCTTAGTCGTTAAGTAATTTGAAGTTTTATCTACTACAAATATGTTTAAAGTTATCAAGTTCCTGATACTTATCTTTGCTTAATTGGCTTATGGCAGAAACGCCTTGCTATACGTTCTCTCACAGGACTGCAATTCTAGTCCTTGTGAGAGGAACTGGAGCACTTGGGCCCTCTTTCACACAAAGAAGAGGAACAGATTGAGCACGGCTCAATTGGAGCGGTTGGTGTTTTGTCATTGCAACCTCCGTCTCCTTGAGTTCGCCGCTGGCTGCCCCAAACCTCGCCAAGTGAATGTAGACAAGGTGGACGTGGAGAAGATGAAGGCCATACCAGATATCCCACGGGAGGAGTTGGACATATACACCATGTTGTATGAGGAGCTGTCAGCACCAGCACACCACACACGATCATACACTCAACCATCTGGAGATGGTGCTAGTACTTCAGTTGCACCCGATGGTCCTGATCCTGATGTTGATGATTCTTCTTCAGACAGTGACACAGATGCCTCAAGCTCATCTGAGGAGGTCTACTTCCACCGGCCGCGAGAACCGTCATTTTTTCAGAAGAAGAGTTGCAGCAGCTCAAGAAAAATGTGGAACTAGAGGGCTCCACATCACTTTTCGTCCCCATCTTTGGATTACACCCTTCCAGATCATAGGCTAGAGACTAGATGCTGGCGGCATTACCAGGACATCTCACCCCACACTTCAGAGATGTTCGACTTTTGGGACGTGGATTCTTCTAAGTGGTTTTCGACTCCCAGGAGTCCATAGCCCTTGTTCTCAAAGCTAATCCTCTGGCTTTGGGTTCAAGGAGGATTTTTCTTTTGCCCCACACCTTGAGCTTTGATCCGGTCGAGGAGGACAGTCAGGTCACATCACTGTTCATTAGATTTCCTGGTCTTCCTCAGGTCTACCATCGACTTCTTGCTACTATCGGAGCCACATTCGGAGTGGCCAAGTGGCCACTGAGATCCCCCCCCTTCCTGGCATGCCTTATTCCTCGGCAGAGGCAATCAGAGCGGACGGGGTGCCTCGAGTCAAGGTCATTGTCTCTGACCCTAACATCTCAAATGACTACATCATGCTTCCATAGTTACCAGCCGAAACAGAAACGGAAGAAAGGAAAATGGAAGAAACGGAGTTTCCGGCCGTCGCCAAAACGGAAACGGAAGAAACGGCAATATGATACAATTTATGTATAAAAATTTATTTTTTATACATAATATAATTATCAATAGAGTGCAAATCATACATAATACAATTATCTTACTTGAAGCTTCACATCAATGCATCATTCATGCCTCTATGATTCTAAATTCTTGAATGATGCTTCAATAATCTGAAATCAACATGTATTATGACTAACAAGTTTGGCATTACAAGAATCTCAAATTTAGAAGTTTGAAGTACTTTAAACTTAGCACACAAGTTGAAACTTGAAACTTGAAACTTGAAAGCATCCAATGTTCAGACTCCATAGATGATCATGATTCATGATCCACAAATTTCATGATCATGACTCATGAGTCATGCAAGACTCAAAATAAAAGCACCCATGGATGATATTAAAAAAAGCAGCTGCCACCTGGCACCAAGGTCCAAAGTATACTCAGTAGTAAGTAATGTATCTACTATCATAAAAAAAGAAATAACATAGTCTAGGAATCAAGATGCATCATGCTGCAGCCTGCAGCTGCATGCATGATGCATCTGAAGTGTCATGACTAGGAGTAGGCTAGCATTGTAGTCTGTACAGTCGTAGTCAAGTGACAAGGACCAAGGCACATCACTACTGATCATCTGCATCATCCATGGACTCCTCGTCATCATCATCCTTGGCTGAGTGGGGATCCATTCGCGAATCACTGTGAAAAGGCTGATTCAAACAGTGATAAAGTTACGTCCGTGAAACTACTGCCTAGGGCACCCTGGAACACGGGCGCTAGAGGAAGGAGAACAGGAGAGGATAGGAGAGAGGGGAAGAGGAGGAGAGGAGGTGGGGAGGCAGCAGGGGGGGGAGGAGGGGGGCGGGGGAGAGGAGGCGGAGGGAAGGTGCGGGTTATGAAGGGAGGGGGGGGCTGGCTGGGAGGGGGCGGGGCGCGGGGGAGCGGGCGGGTGGGAGAGCGGGCGAGGGGGAGAGGGGGGGCGGGGGAGAAGGAGGGAGGGGACGGGGGTGGAGGAGGGGGGCGGGGGGGCTGGCGGGTGGAGGAGAGGGAGGGTGGAGAGGAGGAAGGGGAGCGGGAGGGTGAGGGAGGAGGGAGAGGGGGTTGGCGGGGAGGGAGAGGGGGCTGGCGGAGGGGGAGAGGGTGGGCGGGGAGGAGGAGGGAGGGGGTCGGGGTGGAGGAGGGGGGCGGGGGGGCTGGCGGGTGGAGGAGAGGGAGGGCGGGGAGGAGGAAGGGGAGCGGGAGGGTGAGGGAGGGGGGAGAGGGGGTTGGCGGGGGGGAGAGGGGGTTGGCAGGGAGGGAGAGGGGCTGGCGGAGGGGGAGGGGGTGGGAGGGGGTGGAGGAGGGAAGGGGCGGGGGTGGAGGAGGGGGGCGGGGGGGCTGGTGGGTGGAGGAGAGGGAGGGCGGGGAGGAGGAAGGGGAGCGGGAGGGTGAGGGAGGAGGGAGAGGGGGCTGTCGAGGAGAGAGGGAGAGGGGGCTGGTGAGGGGAGGGAGAGGGGGGGCAGCGAGGGTGAGGGTGAGGGAGAGGGAGACGGGGCTGGCTGAGAGAGGAGAGAGAGGGGGGGGACAGCAGAGATCACGGGGAGGGGAGCAGCTTCCTGGTCTCTATCTTCTCCATTCTTCACAGGATGATGAAGGCAAATGTCAAAATAATTGTGGCTCTGTTCTCTTGTAAAAGGTTTGAGTGTGTGTACCAGGAGGCTGATGGTGTCTCTGTATATCACTCAATTTTGTACTATCAATTGCGTACGTGGACCTTTTGCCATCCTTTCTTGCGTGGATGAAAGAATTTTGATGTACCTTAAAGGAGTAGTCGTTTTTTTGTTGTAGGAGCAATGAAGTTGGAGGTTAAGGAGTGTTCCCTAATTCAATAGGGTCAGTCAGCTTTCTGAACTATGCTGCAGAGATGATTTTTTTTAGTCACATATTTAAGGAAAACATTCGAGCAAGGCTATGGATCTCAACAACCTCTTATTAGCATGTTAAAATGATGAAAACATAGCCTGGCTGGAATGCTACTTGGGCCATCCTAGAGAATTAAAATAGTATTTCATGAGGAACTTGGTCATGGAAGTAACAGGGGATAATGACACCTGCTCTAGGAAGATGCTTGTGCTAGACTCTAAAAAGGATTAGAGTCCTGGTTAACTCTTTTTGAACCTTTTCTGAGGTGATTTAAAATTGCATTTTGTTGCTGAATCGTGGTGTTTGCATAATCATAATTGGACATGGAAGTTATTCACTATATCTTTGCTTGTTTCGTGCAACCACCACAGCTTTACTAAATGTGAATACAATCCTCTTTGAAGTGTTTTAAAGAGTTCTTTTGCAGACATCAGTCTTGCTGTTATGTGCTTCACAAAACCTTCAATCCCTTGAACCCTGTGAAGCAGGATCAATACTTGTACCTCTTCTCAAATATAGCTTTCCCCCTGGATGCAGCTACTTTATGAAGCTACACTTTGCATGTGGCTTCTCTCTTTTTATGATGCTGCTGTGGAAGCTATAAGTTCCACCCGGACTTTACCTCGATTAGTAGATGTTGCAAAAAGCTCCACCAAAGAAAAGGTGACGCCAAAAGAAAGCCAGAGACTTAAGTCCGTTAAGATTAAATTTTCAGATTTAATATCAAATTTCCTAGTTGATATTAATCTCATTTCAGCATTGGTTTTGTAGGTGGTGCGTGTGGCTATTTTGACATTGAAAAACCTTCTTGGTAAAGGCTTTTTTGCAAATGAGATGGTCAACCTTGGATTGCCAAAGATTGTACAGAGTTTGAAACTCCAGGCTTGGAGTGATGAGGTAATTAAGGCAAAGATATAGATTTTGTTTTTCGTTTTTCTTCTGTGTAAGGAAACAAGTTTTTTCATGATATTTAGAATAATGAAGACTAATGCAATGTGTCTGTCAGGATTTGACTGAGGCACTTTCTGCTCTAGAAGATGCTCTGAAGGTCAGTATCAAAACACTGAGCTCCTTTGATAAGTACAAACAAGAAGTTATGACTGGAAATCTGGACTGGACACCTATGCACAAGGATTCTGCTTTTTGGCGTGAAAATGTCAGTAAGTTTGAAGACAATGATTTCCAGGTTCGGATTACATAACTTACATGCAATCTATCCCACATCTCTTTCTTGTGTTCTTTGCAAAAGGGGTTTCTTTGGTTCTTTTTTCATAGATATTGCACTTTAGACTCTGGCTGTCGTTGTTGATTACTGGGGCCTTCTTTGTGGATGTCATAGTTTTACTCATCCTAGATTTTGAAGCACAACACAGCCAAAGCATGCAGGGCAATGCATCCATCTCATCCTTAAAACTCTCGAAAGAGATGACATGGCAAATTTTCAAAACATTAACGTTGCACAACTTTACGGGTTTGGAAGTGGTAAAAGAAGATTGAAATAATTGGTTATAACCCATGATCTCAGGCTCAACCATATATAAATGATTTGAAATGGCATTTTTTCGTAAAGAACATTTTGATTATGAAAGTCTGAAATTCGACATTGTTTATAATCAGCCTTTCATGATCAAAATGACGTTCTTTATGAAAAATGCCATTTGTAATCGTTTATATATGGTTGAGCCTAAAATCATGGTTTATAATCCTTTATTTCAATCTTCTTTTGATATTTTGATAATTTTTATAGAAGCTTGAAATTTCTGCATGATCCTAATTTCTTACGTTTCTTGACTCATTGTAATCTTTAACCTGTAAGAGTTAGTATGGATCTATGAACTTCCAAACAAAGCGTCCAGGTCAACTAGTTAAGAGTGAAACCATCCTGATAAAATTAGTAAGAGTTTTGGTTATGTGAACATCCTCCTGATAAGGAAGTAGCTAAAACCATCTAGTTCCAAAGAGTAAATTAGTTAACAGTGAACATCATTTTGATAAGGATTCAAGGCACAAATTTCAAGGCTCGAATTTTGAAATGGCTATATTTCAGGCATTACAATGGAGCGTTAAGGGCTTGAAATGTTTTGTGTTTGAAAGTGTTGCATAATATTCACCCCAAGCATAGTAACATGTTCTGCAACACAATTGTGGGCTCATCATGAAGCTTATCATGGGCTAAGTCGCTAGGAACCCAACAATCCCCCAAAACCTGATGTCATCATAAAACATACCCAGAGTCCCACCAAGAGAGCCAACTGAATCCACTGCTTTCTTGCGGTCTGCTAGGCAACAATAGTGCCAGTTGAGGCTTGAACTATTAGTTATAAGCCTATTTGCTCTATGTCAATGCCATGTCTATGACATTCCCAACTATCTTCACAAGCTATGGACTATTGGGTTTATATCTTTATCAGTTGAAGATTGATTTTTGGACTTTTTTCCATGATCTCTCAACCTAATTGGTAAATCAATGTAGAGAAGGACAAAATTCACAAGATAACAAATAGATAAGCAAAGGGGGTGAGCTGCGCATGTATCTATGGAGAATTCTAACTCATAGTGCCTCTGGCATATGGATTCCTAATCTAGAGTCTTCTTGACATCTCGTTGATGTAGTTGCAGTGTAGGGACATGTCTACTCAAGCAGCTTTGTCGTCAAAATAGGGAGTGTTCTATGTCTTGTGAAAACATGTATGCCATGTTGCCAAGCTGGCAATAATGTTCCAAGTCATATCTAGGACGGTAAGGTGCGGTAGTTGCACATGGATAGTTGGTGCTTGTGAATTAAGGTTGTGCAAGGTCTGGGTACATATGGATGAAGCAAGAAATTGTCTGAAATATCTCAATTTTTTACAACATCTGAGCGAGTTTGCAACAGGCATGCAGACTACTGTATAGTAGGGTCTCCTTTAGAGTAGGGACGGAGGGTGAAGTAGAACTCTTCCAATTGTGCTGCACTCTACCCCTAAGCTGTCTCTTCTTGGGAATCCATATTCATAAATGTGTGTTCATCTTCGAGTTCTTCTTACAATTATCTTTGTGTGGTTTCTTTCTCAAATGAGGAACTAGAAGATATTAGGGGAACGAAGCTATAGGGTCCTAGGGAGTTGTTTATCTAGACGTTGCTCGTGATAGTCTTGTCCTTGATGCTACTAGTGGTAGTGCATAGGTCACATGTCCTTTTACTTGGATAGAATTCTCATACAAGCAATGGAGCTCATTATCCTTTCATTACTCACTTTCTCAAGATCCACTGAGAAGATTGATACATACTTGGCCAATCCATCTACTTTAGGACTTTCCTTATTCCTTGCTAATTTTTGTCCTCAATTCGTTCCAGTGGTAATTGATGGGCTTGTAATCCTCTGTTGAAATATTTTGAGATTTCATTTGCACGTTTTGTTTCGGATATGAATGTTTTTCTTCGTCTCTTTAGACTTCAATTCCCAAAACAAGATAGATCAAATGAAGCTTCAAGATCATTCTTGAACTCTGCAATTTTCTCTGCACTTGTGCCTGTGAGCAGCATATCATTGCTAAAGAATGCCATTGCAAAGCTGCTAAAGGATTCTTAGATATAGTAACAAAACAAAGACTCATAAAATTGAATATAAGAGAAGTGATTAATTTGAATAGACAAATATTAATTGGGCTGGATATCGAAATGACAGTAGGTCAACTTTTGGATATTGCTTTAAACATTGGTTCTAGGCTAATATCTTCGAGCAACAAGAAGGAAAGTAGTGCTCTTCTATCCTCTACAAAATATAAATATAGAGAGGCAACCAAGACAACTTGTGAAGCTATCTGGTTTAGGAGAATCCTTAGAGAAGCTCAACTTCGGCCAAAGAAAAACTCATTATACACAGATAAGTAGAGTTTCATTAAACTAGCCAAGAATCCAATAGTTCATACTCGAACTAAGCACATCGAAGTTCAGCACCACTTCCATGTGACAAGATCTTGAGCAATGCAAGATTTAATTTATTGCTCAACAGAACACGAATTGCTAAATATCCAACAGGTGGAACACTAGGAGTAAGTCCACCGAACAGGATTGCATCCATATTGGCCAAAAAATCTAGAGTGAGATATTGAGCAATGTGAGATTTAATCTATTCTTCAACAGAACATCAAGTGCTAAATATCCAAATGGCGTAACACTAGGAGTAAGTCCACCAATTGGGGTTGCATATGAATTAGCCAAACAGTCTAGAGTGATTGGTTCATCTTGCAAGAATTAAGCAAAAGAAAATTTCTAACATAACGGCATATGACCCCAAGGTTATAGTGCGAGTTGGCATTAATGATGGAATTCAGGCAGAGGTGGTTGCGGAGGGGTGACTTGTGCTACACAGCCTCTATGGGCACATGGGAGAGGATTGGAAGAGGAAGCCATGTAGATGGAAGGAGTAGGGCTGAGAGAGTTGAAAGGATAGAACGAAAGAGCAGAGTTGTGGCGAGGTCTATGAGAGAAACAGTGGAGCAGAAGAAGCACACAAATAACAGAGGTAGCGGGCTTCTATAGTATTTCCCTGGCGGAGGCTTCGAGTTGGTTAGAGAGAGCTTACCACCATGGGACGAAGGGCCTTTCCCCTCTGTTGAAGGTTTTAGAGGATGGGTCCGATGATCCGGCCTCTCCTTCGAAACCTTCACAGAAGCGCGTTCGTCTGCACACTGGACATCCTCCGACCACTTCGACATTGACCGCAAGCAGGCAGCTGTTTGTGGCCCATCTCTCTTCTTCATGAGTATACGCATTATCTCTTGGAACGTCAACGGGTTCCACTCATCAGGAACCCGCGGCCCCAGGAAGATGGTGCTCAGACAGGAGCTCCAGCCAGCTTTGGTGGGAAGGGTAGATGTGCTCCTATTGCAGGAACACAAGCTTTCGGCTTCTCAGACCAGTAAGTGTGGGAAGGTCCTCATAGGACGCTCCCACACCTATTGGGAACCTTCGATTGGCGAGCAGGGGAGGAGCGGGGGTGTCTGTACCTCCATCGACGCTTCTCTAGTTCAGCATGTGTGTGGTTTTGGCACCTTGATCCCAGGACGAGCGCTTTGGGTGGGCTTGAATATTGAGGGATCCCGCATCGGCATCCTCAATATCTATGCCCCAACCGACCTTAGACGCGGAGAGCCGCTTTCTGGAGCTCTTTGACAGACTTATTGCTAGAGATGGATTCTTGGATTGTAGGAGGGGATTTCAATAACCTTGAGGCTTTAGAGGATCAGCACGGACGGGGCCCAGAGTTCCCCGGTATAGCTCAGGCGGAGCAGGCGGAATGGGACTCCTTCTGGTTCGCATTGGGAGGTCGGGACAGTTGGAGGGAGCCTTCCTTTTGTAGATGGACAGGGAGCTTGGACTTCTCTTGGGGTTACAGGAGGGAGGGAGGCAGACTTTTGGAGCGGTTGGGCCGTTTCTATGTCAGTGATTGGGCGATAGGCAGAGGTGGAGAGTCAGGGGTGGTTCCAGAGACGACTCTCTCTAATTATGCCCCAGTCATCCTAGTCCTGGACTCAGCCTCATTCCTTACCTCCCCGCTCGTGCCGGATCCCAGACTCCATCTATTCTAGAGCAGCGGTTCGCAGTAGGATAGTGGACCTGTGGGAGCAAGATTGGGACCCCATGGGGGATATGGCAGCTCAGGTAGCTCAGGTTCTTGTCGAGTCTAGTCTCATATGTCAGCAGGAGGTGACTATGGTCAGGCAGCAGTGGTGGGCGAAGGAGAGGGGTCTCATACGAGACCTTGCCTCGATACAGCGGATGCAGCAGTCTTCTCCAAGCTCTGAGGAGCTCAGACGACAGGAGGTTAGAGCCCGAGCCATGTTAGAGGAGATCACCTAGCGACGCTCAGAGTTCTCGTTTCACGCTTCCAAGTCCTTTTGGGCTAGGAAAGGTGAGAGGATGTGCAGAGAGTTCTTTAGGACTCATGGCGAGAGGTCAGTAGGGGAACAACTCCGATCTCTTAGAGCGCAGGATGGTAGTGTCAGGAAAGATCCAGACGAGGTCAGGGACTTGGCGACAGATTTCTACAGATCCCTGTTCGAGCTGGAGTCCCCAGACCCTCGCGCCCGTCGGTGCAGGGAGGAGGTGTGGAGGTATACGCTGTCGCTCGTGCAACCTAGCATGAGTGGAACCCTTATCGCCCCATTCACCGTGGCAGAGATGCAGGATGCTGTGAGCGATATTGACGGGCGGAAATACCCAGGTGAGGATGGGCTCTCTAGAGCTTTCTTCACCACCTTTTGGGAGCAGATCCATCAGCCCTTGCTCGCAGCCTTCCAGCATATCTTCTCTAGCGGACAGATGCGAGAGAGCCTTGCGACAGGCTTGATTTGCCTCATCCCCAAAGGGGGGGACCGTCAGGAGATCAGACAGTGGCGCCCTATCACCCTCCTCCCGATTGCCTAAAAAATCCTCGCCAAGATGATCAGTAGCCGCATTCGACCCTCTGCTACATGACTTGATCCACGACACCCAGACTGGTTTTGTCCAAGATCGCAGCATTTTGGACAACATCTTCACATCCTCAGAGGCGACGGAGTGGGCCCAACATAGTGGCCAGCACCTTGCCATACTCCTTCTTGACTTTGAGAAGGCGTACGACAGGGTAGACTGGTCCTTCTTGGAGGGCACACTTTCTCGGTTCGGTTTCTCGGACGAGTGGATCAGAGGTATTGCTAGCCTCTACAGATTGGCCTCCAGCCGGGTTATCATCAGTGGCAGGATGGGGGAGAGATTCACCCTCGAGCGCTCGGTACGTCAGGGCTGCCCGCTTGCGCCCTACTTCTTTCTATTTTTTGCGGAGGCCATGACTCACTTCCTACGAGCCCGTACCACTGGTCTTCGAGGGATGCGCCTCCCTATTCGGGACGATGCAGAACTTCTGGACTCCGAGTATGCAGACGACACGGCCCTGTATGTGCAAGATGATATCGAGTCACTGGAGCGAGTGAGACTGTCTTTAGGGGTTTTTTGCCTAGCCGATGGGGCGAAAATCAACTGGCATAAGTCAGTTGGTTTTCTTACGGATCTGGGAGCAGCGCACAATGGGGTATTTTCCTGGGGTTTCGCTGGATCCCTAGAGGACAGACGACACGCTACCTGGGATTCCAGGTAGGGTTGGATATCACGCCGGCTCTGGGCAGCGCCTTCGCATCATAGGGCTGCAAGGGAAAGCGTGGCATATAGACTCCCTGATTGTTCAGGACCAGGACTGGAGACTCTGGATTTGGGAGGGCCGCTCCTTCACAGAGGTGGAGTGGGACCCAGGGGAGTGACGCTGGCCACCACTGGAGACCTTAGAGAACCCTACCCCCTTCTTCCCATACAGCGCGCGTACTGGTAGGCGTGCTCTTGGGGCTCTCCAGTGCAGGCTACCCACCCAGGCACATAGCTCGTATGCCCAAGGTATATCTCTGGTCTTTCTTCGTACATTCTGGAAGACTCTTTGGGCAAGTTGGTGGCCGAGGAAGATCTCTTACTTTCTTTGGATGTTGGTCCACAAGGGGCTGCTAGTTGGGAGATGGCTGAGGCAGATGGGGCAGGAGGGGCACTGCCAGATGTGTTTTCAGAGGAGTCGTCCTTGAAGCACTGCCTTTGGAGCTGTTCGCATGCTCAGACAGTGTGGAAGGGAGTCATGGGGATCTTAGCGAGGGCTGCACCTGAGCTAGGACCGGTCACTTGGGGAGCCGTTTGCTGGTGCAGCACCGAGATGGGACATCACTTGGCTTATGAGTTCTCTTGGCAGGATCCGGTTTTTTTCATCACGCAGGCCACCTGGGTATACATGGAAAGCTTCCCATGGCATTTGACAGAGACAGATGCAGGAGCGATGACTCGGCACCCAGTTTGGGAGATCATAGGGAGTATTGTAGGCTGGATAGGTTCAAAACATAGCCACCCAAACCACTCTTTCTTGGAAAAAGGGTGAAATATGTCCTTCTGGACTTCCAGATGCGCGCAGACCTTAGGAGATCAGGCTTCTTCTGCTACCCATACCCTAGCGGACATCTGGAGCACGATCATTCACACGCTCAAGGGTCAGTGGGATTAGATTCAGGGGGAGTCCCGAGCAGGGAAGGAGAAGAGACGGTGCTTCCTTCGCGACTGGGACCATCAAGAGCTGTTCTTCCAGCACTCTGCTCAGAGTCTCCAGTGGCATTACTCCCCCCCACCGTGGCTGTTTGTCCACACTCAGATGATTATGCCCTGAGAGGCTTGTAATTATTTTGTTACCACGGGCTGTATCCGTTTTGCGATTACAGCCCGCTGGCCTTTAGGCCTTCTTGTACTCTCGTTTTCAAGCAATATAACTAGCACTACTTTTTGCGCAAAAAAAAAATCAAGGTGTGCAGACAAGACAGGGATTCCCACAAATGGATGAGCAGGAGCAAACATGGAAAAGCTGATAGTGTATGAGCAGCAAAGGGGACTGATGGATTTTCGCTATATTGGTCAAAAAATGACTATTTGTGGTCTCAAAGTAGCATGCAGTCCTGCCCATGCACACAGCCTATTTATAGGCTCCTAAAAAGACTCGTGGCAAGCTGTGTATGCCTTAAAAGACTGCATGCATGATGCCTAAACACTCATGCACTGGCTGAGGCTCATTTAATTGATGTGAGCCATCAGTTGAGCTACAGATGGCAAGGACCTCACTCGCTTGAAATTACCCCTTTTAATAGAAAAGTCCCTCCGTGCCACACGGGCATCCTTGTTTTCTCCTAATTCCTTTGCTCTGAAAAAGAAGTAAATGAAGCTTGAGCATGTGCAATCCTGGCTTAATCATTAGGATTCATACTTCACTTTGGTGTACTATGCGGAAGTTCATTGCATTGTGTTAATGTTGTGGAGGCTACTTGTGTGAGAAACACAAGTATCTGGTTCCAAGATTTAAAGAAGGTATTGGAACCGCCTCTTTCTTGGCCTGAGTTTAAAGCAAAATTCACAGGAGACTATCAAAATGAAGTTTACTGCAAATAGCTTACATCCTTGGAGGATGTAGTTCGCTTCGTGAAGACCTACGACGACACCACCATGTTGTGCATGCATGTGGTAGTTCGTTGGAGGGCAGTTTTAAAGGACACCTCTAAAAGAAAAATAACCGAGCAAAGAGGCCTACACCAACACTATTCTTCCTGTGAGCTTTCCTTAGAAGCAATGGTGTGAGGTTTCAAGAAAATTGGTAAGGACGGAAAGCAACTCCTGTGCTTCAAATGTCACAAGGCAGGGCCAAGGTCTGTATCTTTGTGGCGCCCAAGAAAAATATTGAATGGGATAAAAGAAAAGTAGTTCATGTGAGAGGTTTCTATGCCAGGTAAATTTGCCCAGGGGAACTCTTAGTTTGGGATAGTACTGTATCTGCGGCTCCTTTGCGAATTCAAGAATATGAAGATTCATTTTCTGAAGATGGACCACGTAGATATATTGCATGGCAATGAGTGGTTCTTTTGGTTGAACCCTATGTGGATTCGTAGGCTACACTATTACTTTTTGTGTGCGTGGTCAGTTGGAGGCTAACCCTAATGGCCTTGTGGCCGAATTTTGTAATGCAGAGTATATGAATAAAGAGTGCTTTGATGTTTTTTTAATGGAAGTTGATATGATGATAGATGAGCGGGAGGTTATAGCTCATGTTTGTTTCATTAAATCATATGTTACAACTATCCTTTGCGAATCTCATAATAGTTGTAAGCCGAAAAAGAGTTATTTTTCGTGCTAAAATGAAGCAAACATTCTGAAAGTTCAGTTTTTAATATTAATAATAATCTGAAATTTTTGGACAGCCGTAATTCTGTTGTGGATGAAGCTCATTCCATGGATTTGGAAGACATACTAGCAGGATTGTGGATTCAATCCTTTTTTTTTCCAATGAAAGGACTCCACACCCTAGTGCTCTTGGCCGATTGATCGAAAGTTTGATCCCCATTGCTAGAGCTTATGGCAAACCACTCTTTCATACAGCTATCTATTTTTCAGATTATGTCACGCGCATCTGTTGGACCTTTAGTGGATTCAGAAGTGTCACTGTTGCTCCAAGGCCTGGTGGCTGAATTTTTAGATGTATCTCCATCTAAGTTAGCTTATGGTCTCCAGCCTCAGTGGAGTGTGGACCAGAAGATTGAGGTTCTCCCTAGAGATGAGTTGGTTTATATACAACCATGTAGGCCAAGCCTCAACGAAGAGGATGAAATTGCTAGGCAATTGTCAAACTATAGTTGTAATGGACATATTTGACTCGGTAAATCTCCGTGGGGTGCACCAGTTATTTTGGCGGATAAAAAGGATAGTACAATGTGCATGTGTGTCGGTTATAAAGGTCTCAATAGGGTGACCATAAAAAGTAAATATCCTTTGGCTAGGATGGATGACACTTGGATTCCTTACATGGTGCAGCCTATTTCACCAAGCTTGATCTATGTACGATGTACCATTAGATGTGTATTAGGGAGGAAGATGTCCCTAAGATGGGATTTCGTAACGGTATGGCATTATTAGTTCTTGGTGTTATCATTCAGTCTCACGAATGCACCTGCCACTTTCGATTAGATGATATTTCCATCCATATCTGGGAAAGTTTGTCATTGTATTCTTGATGACAGATTGGGGTATAGCCGTAGTGTGTCTGATCATATAGAACATCTAAAAATAGTTTTGACTATCCTTCGAAGAAAAGTTGAACATGACTTAAGTGTGAGCTCTTCAAGAGAGAACAATTATACATTAGCCACATTATCTTTGTTGACCGTGTCCATATTGATCTTGTAAAAGTTTGCGCAGTCAATGAGTGGCTCACTTTACACATGGTCTTGGAAGTGAGATCCTTTCTAGGGTTCACTCAGTTTTCCAAGACTTTCATTCGTGAGTATGCGCATAGTGCACCACCACTTTCCAAACGTGAGAAGAGAAAGGAATCCCTTATACACATATCAAATATAGATGATACATGCTTTAAGGAATTGAAGCATGCGGTGACTGTTGCACCTATGTTGCATGTTGTGTAGGCTATCTCATGGGCTATCCATAGATGCCACTTATACATTGGTATGAGCCTTGTAGGCCTAGTCATAGTCAGTTAGGACTATTGGTATAGTTAGTTTATGTACCATCTAGGTCAGTTAGGACACTTAGTCCAGTTAGGGCAATTAGCCTTAGGGTTTTGTTATGTTGGCTCTCCCTTGAGCCTCCACACTTCAGTTTTGGAGCAATCTATTACAGCATCTCGTTTTTCTTCATTGTGATTCCATTGCTTCCAACACCCAACAGTGGTATCAGAGTAGGTCGGGAATCCATTCCCTCAGCCATTGATAGCTTTCCCAAGCTGTTTGGCAGCCTTTGGAGCTTGTATTGAGCAAGTTGCTCTTACTTCTGTCTCTAGTGGGATTGTCACTCTAGAGCATGTGCTTTATGTTCCAGGCATTCGTAAGAACCTCATTTCTATTTCAGCCATTGCTACATGTGGCTTTCAGGTTATTTTTGATGGTGTGAGGTGTGCAGTGTATGATGTTACACATGCCTCTACCCCGGTTTTGACTGGCACATTGTCTAGCGGTCTTTACAGACTTGATGCTTATGACAGATGTTCAGATGATGATGCTGCACTTGCCGATGCACATGCCTTTGCTATTGATTCTACCATGGCTACCATGGCAGATACTCATTTGTGGCATGAGAGGTTTGGACACCTCAATTTTGGAGCCCTGGTGAAGTTATATAAGGAAGATATGGTTGCAGATCTTTCCAAAATGCAGATGCTTACCAAACATGTTTGTGAACCATGCTTACTTGGTAGGATGCACCATGCTGCGTTTCCCAAGGATGGGAGAGTTCTTGCTTCACGTAAGTTTTATCTAGTTCATAGTGATGTTTGTGGACCCATGAGGGTTGCAGCTCTTGGGGGGTTCTACTATTTTGTTACTTTTATTGATGATATCACCAGGTACACTTGGATTTTCGCATTAAAATCCAAGTCTGATGTTTCTTCATGCTTCAAGCACTTTTTTGCCTGGGCTGAGAATGAGAGTACTTTTTTGCCTGGGCTGAGAATGAGAGTGGGCTGGACATTGCTCACATTAATACAGACAGGGGGGTGAATACAGGTCGAAGGAGTTTGCTGTTTTTTTGGCTTCCCGTGTTATTAATCATCGATGCACGGTGCCTTATACTCCTCAACAGAATCCTGTGGCTGAACGGAAGAATAGATCGACGATGGAAATGGCCAGATGCATGTTGAAAGGCAAACATTTGCCTAATAAGTTGTGGTTGGATGCGGTCATGTGTGCAAATTACATCTTGAATAGATGTCCTACAAAGGCATTGCAGACTCTCACACCTTATGAGGCTTGGACGGGTCGTAAGCCTCGCATTTCCAACATGAGGACTTTTGGATGCTTAGCTTATGCTCATGTGCCTTCACAAAGACGCACTAAGTTGGATAATAAAGCTGTTAAATGCATTTTTCTTAGGGGCTATAAGCTATATCAGCCCCGCACGGGCAAGTGTTTTGTCAATTGGGATGTTGTATTTGATGAATCTTCCACTATGCCTTTGCTGGACTGTCAAAAACAGCCCGTTGTTGATGCCCCAGACATATTTGACAGCTTGATGCCTTTGTTTTCATCCGATGCTCGGGATGATGTTCCATTTGAGGTTGTCCCTCCTCCATTTGTTGGTCATTTACAGCCCCATGTGCATGCAGAAATTCAGCTTGATATGCCTATCATTGATCCGGATCATTTGCACTGGGCTCTTGATCAGGAGAGAGCAGAAATTCAGGAGCCTAAAAAGGTACCCCATTGGCTCCTTGACACATTAAAATACAGCAAACAAGACACTCCTCTACCAGCCCCTACGAGAGCAGCTGTCCGAAAAGAGCGTGCTAGTTTTGTTGCTTATGCTTTGGTTGCTATAGCATGCAATGAAGAGCCATTATGTCATCAAGATGCCTTTCATAATGATTGTTGGATGAAGGCCATGCAAGCTGAATTGGATTCTATCCATCAGAATGACACTTGGGAGTTGTGTGATTTGCCTTATGGCAAGAATGCCATTGGAACTAAGTGGGTTTACAAGATCAAACGGAAAGCTGATGGTTCAGTGGACCGTTACAAAGCCCATCTTGTTGCTAAGGGCTATGCTCAGCAGCATGGCATGGACTTTGAGGAGACTTTTGCTCCCACTTCCAGGATCACTACCATTCGCATTGTTATTGCCTTTGCTGCCCACTTTCATTGGCAGATACATCAGCTTGATATTAAGATAGCTTTCCTTCATGGGCATTTGCAGGAAGAGGTCTATGTTTCCCAACCTCTTGGCTTTGAGGTTGAAGGTTCTGAAAGCAAGGTATGCTGCTTGAAAAAGGCTCTCTATGGATTGAAGCAGGCACCTCGGGCTTGGTATTTGAGAATTCATTCTCATTTGCTCACACTTGTTTTTTAGTACTGTCCTACAGAGGCTACCCTTTACATCCGCAAGCGTGGGACTGATTTGCTGATTTTAGTCCTTTATGTGGATGACATGCTTGCAACTGGGATACATGCTCAGCAGACATTTGCTATGTCTGATTTGGTCTTCTGCACTACTATCTGGGCATTCAATTTGCTAGCAATGAGGGGGGCATTTTGATGTCACAATCCAAGTACATTGGACAGCTTTTGCAGCGTTTTCAGTTTGAGGATTGCAAGCCAGTATCCACACCATTAGAGATTGATTTTCACTTCTCTTCTGAGGATGGCAGTGGTATGTGATGTCACTCTCTATCAGCAGGCAGTTGGTTGTTTGATTTACCTATGCCATACGAGACCTGATCTACACTATGCTGTCTCACAGTTGAGTAGATATATGCATAGCCTATCTATGCACCATTGGCATGCCATGAAGTGTGTTTTCAGATATCTTAAAGGCACTCAGCATTTAGGCCTTCTTTATTGGACTGATACTTCACTTGTTATGCATGGATTCACTAATAGTGATTGGGCTAGTTGTTCTGACACTCGTGTGTCACATAGTGGCAACTGTTTTATGCTTGGTACTTTATGTGTTTCTTGGTTCAGCAAGAAGCACAGTACAGTTGCTGCTTCTAGCTGTGAAGTTGAGTACAGAGCAGCTTTTACAGCTACAACGGAGTGTGTTCGTCTTCGGAAACTACTTGTAGATCTTTGTGCATGCCAGACTGCTCCTACGGTCATCTTCACTGATAGTCAAAGTGCTTTGGCTGTCGCACGGAATCCAGTTTTCCATGCTCGCACAAAGCACATTGAGGTTCACTATCACTATGTTAGAGAGCGATTATCAGCATGTGATATAGAGTTGTCTTATGTTCCCACTGAAGAGAACTTGGCAGATCTTTTTACAAAGGCTCTACCTAGACCTAAGTTTGAGGCTTTTCGGCAAGCTTTAAACTTAGTACCTTTTGTAACTTGATCTGTTGTACTCTATACAGTCATAGGTTGCTATATCCTACGGGGCGAACATGTGCAACCATGACACTAGATATTTAGGAATCCTGAGCCATTCCAGGATACTTCAACCCATACCATGGAGGGGGGCTTGTAGGCTATCTCATGGGCTATCCATAGATGCCACTTATACCTTGGTATGAGCCTTGTAGGCCTAGTTATAGTCAGTTAGGACTATTGGTATAGCTAGTTTATGTACCATTTAGGGAAGTTAGGACACTTAGTTCAGTTAGGGCAGTTAGCCCTAGGGTTTTGTTACGTTGGCTCTCCCTTGAGCCTCCACACTTCAGTTTTGCAGCAATCTATTACAGCATCTCGTTTTTCTCCATTGTGCTTCCATTTTTTAACTTCCATTGCTTCCAACACCCAACATGTAGTGGATTCGAGAAAACCATTTGTGGTTGGAACGGATGCCAGTGACTATTCTAGAGGTGGTGCGTTTAGTAGTCAGAAGCTGACTTAAGCACATGTTAAATATCCTATGCATGAAAAGAAGCTTTTGTTATAGTTCATGTATTGAAGGAATGGAGGTAGTATTTATATGGTTCGGAGTTTGTGTTGTGCACATCACTTGACTACTTCTGGTTCTTTTTTCTGAAAAAAGGGGAAAAAAATACTTCTGTACTATGCCAAACTTGTGCAGTCATAAGGCTAGATGTTTTGAGCCTATGCAGGATTTTGATTTTGAAATCTAGTACAGAAGGGGGGCCACTAATGTGGTGGCTGATGCATTAAGTTGCATTGGTTTTGTGAACTTGATGACTTTCATTGAGATCCAAAGTGATCTCTTTCTATCTGTTAAGGGCTTGTATGAGCTTGATCATTATTTCAGCCGTATATAACAAATCTAAGTTGGGGCATGCTCAATTGGTTTAAATTTAAGGGGGAAACAATCTGAGATTATTATTCCATCCGAAACAGTCTTTTGTTTCAAAAGGGTAAACTTTGCATGCCAGACGTCCAATAAACAAGGAATAAAGTCCTCTTTGAGTGTCATGACGCCTGTTGTGTTGGACATCCTTCTGTCCAATGAATGTTGGATTTGGTCAAGTAGGAATTCTATTGGCCAAAGATGCAGACTGATGTTGAATGGTTTGTTTGAGAGTGTTATCAATGCCAAGTAAGGTGGCTTGTTGCATCCATTGGAAATCCCAGATAAATTTCGATTGGATTTTTTTGTTGGATTTCCGCAAATGAAATATGGGCATGATGCCATATGGGTGGTCGCGGATGGACCGAGACGAAAATGGCCAGGTTTATTCCAACCAAGTGGACCATTTCGGCTCCACATCTGGCACAAGTGTTTGTGGAGAACTTGTTTAGCCAGGTTCATTCCAACCAAGACGACCATTTCTGCTCCACAACCGGGACAAGTGTTTGTAGAGAACTTGTTTAGTCTTACGGGCTTCCGGCTGAGATTGTTTGTGATCATGATCCTAAGCTCACAGGCGTGAAGTGCTCAAGAAGGTGGGTTAGATGGATAGACGGGGGGAGTTAATCAAATTCTTGGGGATGTGCTTTGACCATGTGTCTCGCAGAAGCAATCTGATTGGGAAGAGTAGCCTCCGATGGCTGAGTTTAAATATAATAGTGCAAAGCATTTAGCCATTAATCTGAGTCCAGTTATGTTTATGTATGAATTTCAGCCTAAGGCTCCGTGGACCGTTGGTCTGCAAAACATAAAGGTGAATTGGAATAACCACCTGATATTATTTGGAATCTGGATTCATGATTCTCTCATTTTCTTGGTGCCCATTTTGTTCGTACGCTTTTGTCTATGTAGATGACAGTTCATCTTGTGTTTGTAAAGCAAACCATTATTTTGACATCAAAAACTACAGGTTCTAGTGCAAAAAAATGAAATTGCAAGCATTGTGGTATTCTGAAAACAAGTACATGACACGTGTCTTGTGCCACACGTCTAGACGGAGTGGAAAGGGGGAGTTTCAAAAAATCATCTTTTCTTTTTGGGTTTCAAAAATGCAAACTTTATGCCCTGCATACCTTTTTCATACTAAAACTATGCCAAACAAGCTGAAAATTCACAAAACGACTTTTTACAATGCCTAAAATGCACAATCATCAATGATTTTGCTACTAGTCAGAACTTTAGACGGAAATCAGTAAATTTACAGAAATCCAGAATCTAGTGTCAGACCTGGTAGAAGGGAGGGATTGAGAGGTGCTGCCATGTGGGAGCAGGCTGGCTGCCACATGTGCAGCACATGACAGTCCTTGGATTGATGTATGCATAGCTGCATAGACACGCATTCCATATGCTTAGTAAACTCGTACGAAACACGGCAACGTTTCATATGGTCGAAACCTGTTTCAAATGAAGTTTCTTTTTCCAAGGTTCACTTGTTAAGAAAGGCGTGCAAAAATAAGCGTGATGAGGATGCATTTTAGGAGGCTTCTAGCAGCGCCAGTAGCAGTGAGGAAGAGGCTGATGGGGATATGAATGCGGATGGGGAGCAGGATGATGATAAGGCTTGACTTTTGATTTGTCACTAGTTGACAGTAGGACTCGGGATGTTTGGATTTCATTTATAGTTGACATTTTTAGAATTAGCATTGTTCTTCGTGAAGGTCCTGGGAGGATCATTGATGACTCTGGTTTCATTTTTATGCTTCTATGATATTGACACACTTGGTTCACGCTGTACTGCTGTGTACTCTTGATCTGAACCGTTTCTTTATCTACTCATGTGCACATGTGTGAATTGAGTTAAGGAATTCAACTCCAACAAATAAGGGAACAAGAATGAGTGAGCTACAGAGTTGCAAAGTGGTTGGACAAGGATTGAGATTAGTTGGAACATGTATAGGCAGACAAAGGCTCTTCCTCTTGTGCAGCTGCAAAAGAAAAGTCAAAAGTGGAACAGGTACACAAGTGAATTGGGAGGAATCAGTTGGAGGTAGTGATGCATAATTTCAGTCCCTCTCTGTCTTGAGATTGCAGTCATATGGAGGATGATGAGAGGAGGCCATGGTGCACAATGTGCACTGAAGTTAAGCATATTTCATGTACCTATCTTTTTATTTTTGGGAGGATGCAAAGCTGTGTCCCCCCCCCCCCACTTTTTCTTCTGGTGCTACATTTGGCAAACATGCATGGATGCTCCTTCTAAGCTTGATTTTGAGGTCCTGCTTATGAAACCACGATTGCTGCTTGGATTTGTTGCAAATTCATGATGCATTTGCTGCTTTAACATGTTTATGGTTATGAATAGAGCTTTCTTTGCCTTTTTTTGCTCTTTCAAGCTCGTTCTACTGTGGTTAAAGATCAAACAAACTCAGGTAGACTCAGCACAAAAGTTACAGAAGTCACTGTTTGGCTGGCTGTCTGCAGGTACTTCGTATACTGATAACTCTCCTCGACACATCCAAGGATCCAAAGACATTGTCTATTTGTTGTTATGATATTTCTCAGTTTATACAAAACCACCCATCTGGTAGGTCAATTGTGTTGGATCTGAAAGCAAAGGATCACATAATGACTCTCATGGAGCATGATAATCCTGAAGTTAGGAAAGAGGCTTTGATTTGTGTCCAAAAGCTCTTGCTGCGTGCCAAGTATGCAAGCTACTTACAGTCATAGAAGGCACTTTTTCCTCTGCTTTTGTTGATTTCTAGGAAGCTATACAACCTTTATTGGGGATTTGCAAAACTGATTGCGTATGAGTTTTATTGGTAATAAAATTTTGTGAGCTCTCTCTCTCTCTCTCTCTCTCACACACACACTTTTTTTTTTGGTGAAACTAAGAACATTATATTATGAAACATCCATTTTACAACAGGGTAGTGCTTGAGAAAACAGCCAATGCCCTATCCATCAGAAACAGTAAAAGAAAAGCTCAATGCAAGAGACATCCAAATCCTCCTCATGCAAGGCATCATATAAGGACTGCCGCAATGAGGCCCGGAAGAACTCATAAGGGTGCTGAAGAGATGAATTCAGAAATGCATGATTTCGCTAAAGCCAGAGGATTCATAATGCCCAGTATCTGTTCCAATGGAAGAAAAGAGAATACTGGGACAAAGAAGCTGATAATCTGCCAAACATCCGGAAAAACCTCGAGAACCTATGTGCTGGAAATCTGAGAGAGAAAAAATAGGAGATCAGGTCATACGACGTCGTGGCCTTTGGTAAGCTGTGGTATAGGATAACTACGGGCATGCCGCTGTGTAGCAGTTTCATGCGCCAGGACTTCGTGGCTATAACGCGGCTTGTAATCTTGGTATTATTGATTGTTAGACACTCCCTGCTTTCATTTGTGGATGATTAGTAGCTGGCACTCAAGTTAGACACTCCCTGCTTTCGCATTATGCCTCCACTTAACGCTCCTAAGTAACTGGATGTCAAGGAGCCAGCAGAACCGCGTTGGTCTTCATCTTTTGCTCCTTGCCCCCCTACGATGACTGCAACTTTCTTTCTCGCACTTCCAGTAGGGAGCAGCCAGAGTCGGATGTTTGACAAGCTCCCTACTGATGCTCACTATCAGCTAGAGGTTCTCACTATATGCATCACTGATGCTGCAAAGTCTCTCGTAGTAGATGCTACGCCACCCTCCAAAGACCTTGAGATTAACGGAGACCCTACGCCATTTCTCTCCCCCCTCGGACTTCCCTTACGTCGTTATTAGACTAGCTGGGTCTCCCAATAGGGGAGTCGCATGGGATGAGAGGGCCCTGCTGTAGATCAGCGATGAAAAGCGCTGTAGATGAGCGATGAAAAGCGATGGAGTCCTTAAGGTGAGAATCCACAGGCCCTCGCTGGCTCCCTTAAGGTGTTTATTGCTGGCCTCCTTCGAAGTTTCTTTCTCACCCCCTACAGCATTACTGGCCTTCCTTCTCGTCAGCTTGTCGTGTTACCTTTGGAGCTTCCCCCACCTACTTGTGGAAAAGCACGATGGCCCGGGCTCATCCAAGTATTCTACTGGCCCTGGCTTTGTGTTATAAAAAAGAAAACGAAATGCAGATCTGCTTACACAGTAAGGAAAAAACTATCTGCTTACACAGTAAGGAAAAAACTCCTCTAGATCTGCTTACACGAAAGGGATGGAGGCTACAAAATACCCTTAGTGCCGGATATGCAAGAAAAACGTTGAACCTTTATCTATGCAGAAGCGCAAATATACGAGCATATGCCCAGGCTCATAGCTTGCGAATGAAGGATGGGATCACCACTATACATTGGAATTTCCTTTGAATCTAGCTTAGCCAGTGTTTCAAAGGCATTCTTGGACCTTGTTCGAAGTAACTATTTCTTAGAAGGGATTTCGTGGAGAGCCATTGATATTTTTCAATTGTTTATGTTACTAAGGCTGGGCGTGATAAATCTAGGTAGCAAAATAATTTATAACTATATTTTGCCGGATTGTTTTTTATGGTATTTAAGTACTTCGTCATTGGACTTGGATAAATTCCAATACTATGAGAACATGCAAATGTCTATGACTTGTTCATAGATCCAAGCTATAACCAAACCAATAGCAAGAAGGATCTACTAGCCTTATTGATATGTGACATTATGTATTATATATATTCTTCCCAAGGGACCACAACCACTTAATCACGTCTAAGACATAGTATGACTAATATATAGTATATATTATTTATACATGGCTAGGGAGACTAATAACTTATGATATTAGAAACATATTATAGAATTCCAACTCCGTGTCATGACCACATACATATTTTTATCTTTGGAAGCTTGGGCTTACTCGTCAAGGAAACCACTTTCCATAAGTAGACTACTTTAAAACCTTCTATTGTACCTTTGGGGAGATACTTTACAACTTTCTATTGGTCAGACTAGTCTATTGGTGAGTCGGCATACCTCTCCATCAAATTTGCATTGAAAAGTCTAAGATATGAAGATACGGTGTTGGCAACTTCGAAGCATACTCTACAGCAAATTATCTCCAAGTACTGATAGATAAGATTGAACATTCCATTGGAGACTAGTTGTCAGTATTGTTGTAATTTTTGCAATGTATTGACATAAAGGTCAGTGTAAAAATTGACTCCCATTTTGACACTTGGTCAGAAGGAATAGTATGATATGGATTTTGTTCACTTATGCAATATTAAGAGATTGATTACTAATGGACTACTCTCACTAGGTGTTTGACGAGGGCAATAATGGATGTTTGCAATTGGTTTACTTTGATATTGGAAACTGATCTAGTAGTATACTAGGATAGATTGTTTGATAGGAAACACACACACACACTCTCTCTCTCTCTCTCTCTCTCTCTCTCTCTCAGGGATCGCGTCGGATGAGTCAGAACTGGCTCCTTGGGATTGTTCCTACGACGTAAAAAAAACTCTCTCCTGCCGTGTATAAGCCATCCTTCCCCACCAAGTTTTATAAAACCCGCGTGGGTCTTGGTGGTTAAGGCTCTGGCTCGTGTCGTTGGGTGTTGTGTGTTCGATCCTCAGGGATTGCGTCGGATGAGTCAGAACTGGCTCCTTGGGATTGTTCTTACGACGTTAAAAAAACTCTCTCTCTCTCTCTCTCTTCCAATTTATAAAGTGTCGATAAACATTTAGGAAGGTAAGATATAGGCTTTTCTATTTCAAGGACACCATCTCATAGTTATTTGATGTAATAAACATTGAAGCAATTATCGAGATGTCTATATCGGCAATATATGACTCGTGGACACCAAGGCAAAGTATAATTGATATTGAAAAGCATAGACATACCGAAAATATTGAGAGTGATTTGTTTTCGATAAAACAAGAATATTACCATAAGAAATACACATACTTATACTCGGGATTTTGGATTAAAATGATTGGGGAAGTTGGATTTTTTACAAGGGATAATATAGTGATTAAATACTCTTTGGATCCAGAGTCATGGATCCAGAGTAGTATTACTATAGGGATAGAGTTATAGGATAGAGAAAAGGAATTGCAAGTAATCCAACGAATATCTAATGTTGGAAAGATGTATACAAATGATAAAAACGAGGGCTTGGATATTTGATGGCTCCAACTGGTTATTTGGAAGTACCAACCAATTGACAAATGTGAGGATTAAAATACGGCACAAGATTAATTGTGCCAAATACTAGATGAAAGGAGGATATTGGGACTAGAGATTTGGTCAAAATGGGAGGTGGTTGTAATGCGGCCATGAGTAATGAGGGCCAAGTACTGCCACAAATTCTTGGAAGGAGCAAGACTCCCACAAACTCCAAGAGAAGAGAGCATCCAAGGTAGTCATATCAAGGGTAAGCTCAAAACACAAGAGACACTATACCCAAGGAAGTAAAGGAGTGAGAAGGCAGGAGAGTCTCAACGTAAGGAGCTGGTGAACGACCCTGGGGACTTGAGTTCCCACAACAAACACACTGAAGCAACGTACTCGACACAGGGATCGTGGAATGGTTGTCTCACAAGTATGTAATTGCCTGGACTCATTCGTTGATATAGGAGCCAGAGCAATACATAAGGTGACGTGCGCCTCCCGTTAGCAACATTATATACCCCCCACAAGAGTAGGAGGAATGAAGTAGCCTTCGTCCATACCAGTAGCTACGAAATAGTGCAGTTTGTCGGTGCAGAGAGGGGAGAGTTTCTTCTTTTTTTGTAAACAAGCATAAGCTAAAAGATAAAAGTGCAATATAAGTGAAATTACTCTACACTATATAATACATATGTACTCCAAATTGTGAACTTCGCTATATGGGCTAGCGCTATAGCTATGCCACATTCTCTACATGTGGGTATTGTCACCCACAATAACTCCAATGGCACCATAACCATAAAAGAATGGAACTATACCAGTGACATAAATGCATGACTATCACCCACGTGGGTCACCATGCTAGTTGAGCTCGATACCTCAACACTCCCACTCGAGCCCAATTCCATCCTATGAACACAAAGTGAGCCTTGAGACTTGTGGAGATTCTCAACACCCAATGCTTTCGTGAATATGTCAACTACTTGCTCTGTGTTGACATACACAAAATCCACATACTTAGCCTCTATGTTGACATATTTGCTCTTGACATACACCAAATCCACATCGCCTGCTAGAAACTCCTCCCTCACAAAATCATAATGCACCTCAATTCATCCTAGCATGGAAAATTGGGCTACTAGCCACCAACAGTATGCTCCTAGTGTTGTCACAATAAATGACAATTGCACTATCCAAAGGCTCATCCAAATAAACAAAGTAGTTTCTATAACCAAGCTACCTCTTATGAGACCACTTTATCACCACTGTACTTTGCCTCTTTACTAAAAAAAGTAGCCGTGGATTGCCTCTGTACTCAATAAAGCAGCCATGGGTTACTTCTTTGCTGCCTCATTGCAACACTACCAAGAGAGAACATAAACTTGCTAGTACATCTCTTGTTTGAGATCCTACTAGCCCAATCTGCATATGTGTAACCATGCATCTCTATCTCTCTACCAACCTCATAGAAAATGCTATAGCTTAATGAGGACTTCACATACCGCTCATCAATCTAATAGCATAACTCATGTCTAGCCTAGTAATGGTCGATAGATAAGACTACATACCATCTATCTATATGTTGTTGGATCCCCCAACACGTCACATGAATCTATATGTTGTTGGATCTCCCAACAAGTCACATGAATCAACAAAGTAGCTTCTATAAGCAAGCTACCTCATATGAGACACTTTATCACCCATGTACTCTATCTCTATACTCAATAAAGAAACCATGGGCTGCCTCTGTACTCAATAAAGTAGCCATGGGTTACTTCTTTGTTGCCTTATTGCAGCACTACCTAGAGAGAACATAAGCCCACTAGTAAATCTCTTGTTTGAGACCCTACTAGCCTAATCTACATCCGTGTAACCATGCACCTCTATCTCTCTATCAAACTCATAAAAAACACTATAGCAAGATCCATCTAGCTGCCTCTAAGTGTGGCTTCCTTGGGACCTTCATCAACTAGCTCATAAATCCAATAGCATAACTCACGTCTAGCCTAGTAATGGTCATTAGATAAGACTATCTACCATCTATCTATATATTTTTGGATCCTTTCACAAGTCACATGAATCTGTAAACAAGTTTGCTTTTCTCCAATGGTAGTGAGTTAGGCTTGCAACTTGTCATCCCATATACTTGAACAACATGTTCAAAGCATATTGTGTACAAAGGAAAAATATCATGTGGTGATCTAATCACCTCAAAACCCAAGAGGTGTCTCAACATGTGCAAATCCTTCTTCTCAAATTTCCCCTTGAGAAGCATCTTCATCTCAGCCACCTCATTGTTACTATCACCCGTGAGAATCAAAGACATCCACATAGATGACTACCATAATGACAGCTTTGGCAATCTTCTTCACATAGAGTGAAGAGTATAATCTTGTGTGACCATGCCCCAAGTACCTTCTTTAATCCATACAAGGCTTTTCATAGCTTGCATACATAATTTTGATGCACATCATCCTCATTAGCAAGTGGATGTAGCATATAAACCTTGTAGAAATGCATTATTCACATCCATCTGATGGAAATGTGGTCATTTTGCTGCTATAGCCATAACAGTAACTACACTCATAGTTGCCATCTTAGCACAAATCGATTGAATGTCTTCTCATAGTCTCTCCCATATATCTATGTATATCCTATGGCAACTAACCTTGCCTTGTACCTCCTCACAAAACCATATGGATTGTGTTTTACCTTGTATATAGCTACTTACATCGAATTGCCTTCTTATCCTTAGGCGAAGGCACCAAATTTAAAGTTGCATTTCCATCCAAGGCTTCTATCTCCTCATCCATAGCATTTTCCTCTTTTTGGTTTCCAAGTGCCCATTCAAAAAAGTGGGCTCTACCTCATATATCGCTTGCTTAACCATGTTTGCATAATAGTGGGTTGTATATCCATCATTTGTGACTCACATGCCAAATGGATATCTCACTCAAGATGACCTGAATACACCTAGATCATTGCTAGGCATCCTCAAAGCACCCATGCTTCTCCCTGTAGGAGGAGTAACAATGGATGGGATAACAAGCTCCTCAACAAGGCTATGCTTTGAGCCACTAGATTTGCCATCAATATAAGAATGACCAATTTTCACATCAGGTATCATGGGTTGATTAACCTTCTCCTTTAATTTGCATGAAGAAGGTTCTATATTATGATAACATGATCCTATATCTGACCTCAATCAATGACCTCAATCAACTTGACCATGGACTCATATCCACTACCAATATAAGAATGACCAATTTTCACATCAGGTATCATGGGTTGATTAACCTTCTCCTTTAATTTGCATGAAGAATGTTCTATATATGACAACATGATCCTATATCTGACCTCAACCAACTTGACCAGGGACTCACATCCACTACCTAGGGGACTCTCTTGGTTCCCTGAACACTTTCAATTTTCGCTCAACATGTGGAGCAACAACAATGTTATTTACATCTACATCTTTGGTTTCCTTCACTCCTACATACTAGCTACTCATCTTATCAAAGAGAACATCTCTACTCACTCGCATTGTATGGGTGGTGAGATTACTTTTTCTCTAAGGAGTAGTCAATAAAGATGTATTTTTCTACCTTAGGATACAATTTTGTTCTAACCATTAGGTACATGCACATATTCTTTACATCTAAACACCTTCTTTAGACCAAAATTAACAAGGCAAGTTCTTCTTAGACATCAATGCATGAGCAAGTGTTGCAATATGCATGTTCTTCCTTTCAACACCATTTTGTTGTGGAGTATATCTACATGTGAATTGCCTCTTAATTCAATGATCCCTCAAGTACTCACTAAACTAACTCATTGGAAAAATATTCTCCCCACCATCTGACCTTAGGCATTTGATCTACATACCCTTTTCCTTCTCATTGAACTCGTTGGATAAATATTCTCACCCACCATGTGACCTTATGCATTTAATTTGCATCGCTTTTCCCTTCACAACGGAGGCTTTAAACCTCTTAAAATGACCAGATACTTCTATCATGAAGTATACCCACACTTTATCATGTGGAAAAGTATGTTTGGCCTATTTTCCCAATTAGCATGCTTCACACACTTTATACATACTTTCTACTTTGAACTTTGGAAATCTTGCAACAATGTTGTGGGCTTGCATAGTCTTTAATCTCTATATATTAACATGGCCAATGCGCTTGTGCATATCTACAACAACTACATCGATCCCACATGTAGACATAGCAGCTTTCACTTCAAGCATTCTAATATCTAGAGTAAACATTCTTCCTTTTCTATTAGCCTTGTAACGGACCATGTTGAATGAATTCCTTGAATTCTTCCACAAAGCATCCAAGAGGATTAAACCTCACTTCTAGGTCCTACTCAACCATCTATCCAATTGAACTCTTCTTCTTGATGTTAGGAAAATGAAATACACCGCCCAAGTACTTCACTTTGCCATTCTCCATGACTATTGGCAACTTGACGTATGCACAATGTGATGTGCAATATCATCACTTGTCTCCACATATCCTAGTTTTCCCAAATTATGCATATCTCTAAACTATTCGCCATGACTAGTAGTGTGGTTTGAATCACTAAAATCCACATACGATATATCTCTAGATCCTATTGCATCTCCTATCACATAAGTAAGCATATGTTGCATCATTCCATCTTTACCATGTTTACTTGATGATGCATAGTTGCCTTGTTGCAACTTTTGACTCCCTATATCATTCTTCTTTTAATAGCACTTGTTTGTCATACCTCCTGGTTTAATAATAACATTCAACATTGCTATCTATTTGCTAGTTTTCTTGACATCCACCATTGCCTCTCTTACTCCCCCTGCCTCTAGATTTACCTCTTCCATGTGCATAACCATGTGATTCTTGTTGTTTTATTGATGGTTTTGATCTCCACCTCAACCAACACCTTGACCTTTAAATGATAACATACCTCTTCCTCCACCTTGACCTCTAAATGATAACCTATCTCTTCCTCCACTTGCACTGACTAGAAGGCTTACTCTTGATTATTTCTGGAGGATGATATACATCCAATCTTTAACTCCTCATCACTAATAAGAAAATTAATCTAATACTAAAAATCTAGAAAGGTCTCGTGGACTCCAATAGATGTTTGAAATGAGTTGTACTCCTTGCTGAGACCATTCAAAGTCACTAATTGTCATCCAATAGGAGCTCAAATAGAAGATGGAAAATTTGCAAATCCCTTGATCTTTACTAATTAATCATCAACACAGGTCTTCCCCCTAGATATTTTATGCAGCTCTTACTTTATATGCATCTTCCTAGCTTGGGTACTTGTGCTCTACATTTTCATTGGTTGTTACTAATGACCTTAACTCTTGCTAATTGGATACTATTGTACTTGCAAGATGAAGGTTTGCTCAATCAAAATGTTGGGTTGCTTAATCAGGATGGCATGTTTCCCAATGAAGATGATGTGCTCAATCAAGATGGGGTTGATACTCAATTAGATTGTCTCTTTTCAAGAATTATGTGTGCCTACTAACTTCTCTTAAGGAAAAGCAAAGAGCATACTATGAATATAAGCAACTTGTGGAGATACCCAACTTAACCCATGGTCTATTGCTTGCCTTGGATTCTTGCCCCATGCTTTCTTAGCTTGGACTCACCTGTGTGGTGTGAGTTGGCGATGCTCGCCTACTTGGACTAACTTGCTTTTGATCCTCAAAGAGTGCAAGAATAAACACAATGTCTTGGAAACTTGACTCAATGGTTTTTTAAAATCAAATCATATTTATATTATTATATGATCCCTTTTACATATCAAGCTTGCATACAATCCTCACATATCATTAGATCACAGAGTCCATATCATCCTCAAAAGTAGGAGCATCAAGCGCCTCCACAAACTTACCCAGCTCATACAAAACCTCTAAATTTTGAGCTCCCTCCCCACACCCATAACAGATCAAGCATTTACGGCCATCAAAATAAGTGTCCTCATCATGAGTGCAAGACAACGTTAGATATCCATGTACATTATAGAAATATGTTTAGAGTTTGTATTTAAGGGGGACTAAGCCACTTCTGGAGTTCAAGATTGTGCAAGTCCCCCCTTGTTGCAATGGCCCTCACCCCCTTTATAAAAAAAAGTGTCCTAAAAAAAATTAGTGAATAATAGGAAAAACTATAATACAATTTCAAAGTTTTGAGTTTACATAGCAAATTTGAGGAAGACTTGCCAAGTAGGCTCAAGTTGAAAAGTACCATAAAATGGTGAGGGAGGTAAGGTTGACTAATGGGAGATCTTGAGAAAGAGCTAATAAGAAATCCACAAGTGGCTTTGTCCCCCTTTAAAACTTAGATCCCCCTAACACATGTCCTTTTCTAGATTTTCTTCTGAGTTCTCCACTCAAACTATGTTTCCACCCCACACCACTTACACCTTCAATTTTATTTTTGGAATGCCATGGGCACCTATCAGAAAAATGGGTTTAGGGTTTGTGGTCGGGTTAAAGAAGACCCACAATCGTTTTGGCAAAAAATTGATGATGTTGATGATGAGCGCACTCGCACGGATGCCCAAGTTGAAGAGGAATGTGAGTTGGCGGCACATGTGAGGAGTCCAATTGTGAGGGCTACAACATCATCTCCTTCTAAGCAGTTACATTTTCTCTCTTGCATGCATTGGCATTTTCTACACTCACATTCCTAGATTATCTTCTATAATTTTTTGAAATTTCCATGACTGTGCATTGTGGAAAATGTTCTGTTGATCAACATGCTGAGGACCTAGATATAGACATGAGCTCTTTGCCTTGTTAACCTATTTCTTTGAGTCTTTAGGTGTTCAAGTTTTAGGTGGGATTATCTCTGTAAGATTTCAATGGAAACGGAAAACCATGACTGTACGCAAAATGCTATGTCGATCAAAATGTTGAGGACCAAGATACCAAAGTGAACTCTTTGCCTCATCAACCTATCTCTTTTATAGAAATTGCCAATAAGGTCACTGTAGAAGGTTGCTGGTAAAGATTAGCTGTATTAAAAAAAAGATGGGTGCAAATGCAACCCAAGAGACAAAATAGACCATGATCAAGCAATCATTTTTTGGCATCTTGGAAGGGTAAGGGCTGGAAAGAAATCCATAAAGGAAATATGTATTCAGCTTGTGTACATGCTTACAGATTTTGCATTACGGTTTTATCCAAACTATTTTCCATAGCTATAGACCACTTGTAATTGACGACTTTGAGCCTTCATATTTTGTAACTATACATTTTTTTCTTTATTCTTGATCCCTTTGAGCCTTCAAATTTTGTAACCATGTCTTTTTTGCTTTATTCTTGACCCATAATGTTTGATTTTTTCCTTCACATGTATACCCTTCATCTTATGAGTAGTAGTAGCCTATGAAATGCATTTTAAGATTATTGGATATGTTACATGGGACAATAGAAGAATTGCAATTCCAAGATAGACCTGCAATATCGTTAGCTCAATCAAGTATATTTTTCTATGACCATTTTTACCAACTACTGGAGGAGGGTAACATGCATGGTGTGTTGATAAAATTAAGATTTCTGAGCATGGAACACCAAGGATTGGCCAATTCCTCATGGTAGTGGAACAGAGACATATAGAGCCAAGTATTTACAAAAGCACAATGGCCTTTACGGCCAAGCATTGCTACTAAAATTGTTAAAACTTAAAATAAACATTTTTATGCCAGTCATAGTCCTCTCACAGTCTTTTTAGCGTTATTCAACAAATGTTTAGTCAAGTTTTCCAAAACAATGCTCACTTATTAAGCACATGGAGTTGAAGGCATTCCATACTTCTTAGATGATGGTTGGGATAGGACAACATCCAACAAAGTGTACTATGAGGTTGTGCACAACTTGATTAGACTTAAGTACATGATAATGACTCATAATTTTATATTTTAGTTTTACTATAAACACAAAAGGCTGATTGGGAAGCAACCATATCCAATGGATCAAGATCCTAACTCTCTTACTCTTGGGAATGAATCGCTTGACATTATGATTAATGAAAATGGAAACATGTTGAGTGTTATGCCACTTAGACAATGATGTACACTCACCCAATTTTGCCATGACATTCATATGGAGACAAAGGGGCATCAGAGGGGAGTGTTTCAAAAGGATTTTCAATCATTCTCAACAACAAGAAGGTAAACTAAGCGTCTTTATTTAATTCTATGTTTTGCTTTATAATTAATACCATTGATTACTATTACATGTTGATAGGTGCTATAAAGATGTGAAAGCACAATTTGATGCAAAGACATCCCAAATGGTATCGTCGAAGGATAAATTAAAACTCATAATCACATGTATTGAATTAATACAAAAGACCACTATAAAAATGAGTGAGTCATTATCAAAATTTATAGTAAGGCTATGATGGCATCATCTACTCTTGTGCAAGTGGGAAGCTATTGATGTGAAGGGTCCTTAGAAGCTGGGTGATCATCAGTGGGTGATCATCAGGTATTGGGTGCAACTCCTTGAACACAATGGGATCACCTCCAAGTGGCCAATCCTCATGTATTGGCTTATCATCATGTGTTGGTGGATGCTCCTCATGTACTCTCTAATCATACCTCATGGATGATGATCCTCCATTGGCTGATCATTCACAACTTCATGTGTTGAGTGGATCCTCCTCATGTACTTTCTAATCATAGTTTGGTGGGTGTTGATCCTTCATTGGCTGATCATTCACAAGGTATTCCTCTAAGGGAAGTTGCTCCTCCACATTGAGACTCTTCTATGATTTCTTCATCCATGTGCTTCTTTACACGATAGTTGGCTCCTTGTCAATGGGATCCTTCACTCCAAAAACACTAGCACAAGATCCCTTTCTAAGTTTGCTCTATGAGAATAACTAAGCAGCTTAAAATAGAATGTCAATTGGCTTTGCAGGTGGCAAAGGAGTCACATTCAATTTTGAAGTGGTTCTTTGACCAAATTAATATCCCAAGTGTGATAAAAGGTCATAACAATGGTGAGCTACTTGAAGTTGAGGGCTATAATTCCTGCCACATAGAATGGCATCTAGCTGCTGTTGACCTCAAGACTAGTAAATGTATGTTTAATGTGGCACATGGAGTAAATATAAGCCATCATTATAAAAGAGAGTACCACTACGTGCAAGGAAAAAGAACCAAAAGCAATGGGCTGCTGAGCTTTGAGAGATCGATTGAACTCAGGCACTGAATTGTGATGTTTCAAGGAAGATCCATCATGTAGCCCAATTGTTGAAATTTCTCTTGAGAGAGTACACATTTTTGCCCTTCATGTTAGAATAATTGAAAAGTTGGTGCACTTGTTCATCACACTGATGCATATAACTTAAAGCCCAAACAAAAAGTTGAGAGGACGATTGCAAGAATTGCAAAGGTTCTTTCAAATATGGGGCTACACTCTTGGGAAGTTAGGGCCAACTCCTTAGCTTATGATCACTGGAGCACTGAGTGGGTCAGTAGGCACAAGCTCAACAAAGGCTAGGAAAGAGATAGGTTTGACAGAAGTAGGTGGGTCCATCCAAGCAATAGAATCTAGCTCAGTGATGGAATTGGACTTTGAAGTGATAGGATCCCGAGCTAAAGATGGTCCATCACCTACCCCTACCCCTTGTCCACCATGACTCGCTTGCATCGATAAACTCTAAAATCGATCCCTGAGGAACCCCCTATGACCACTATCACCTCATCTCCGAAGGATGAGAGTCTGAGCAATAGGTGTTGACACATCTCACCTCTTCAAGGAACCCCAAATAAAGATGGAGGCACTATAGCTGAGTTAGGTGCAAGAAGGAATGTGGAGTGGGATATGAAAGTCTCGACCGAGTAGAGGAGGGTAAGGATACCAAAGAGACCGAGAGCAATATATTTGAACCTAAGCCTAACACGACTACAAAGGAGCTAGAGAAGTTACACAAGGAGGTAGAAGAACCAAAGTCTGAGTCAAAAAAGGAAGAAAATCTCGAGTGGATGCGCCATCTCTACCATAGTTGTTCCTACAAGTTTAGAGGAGTCTAACGCAGAGATATGAGAGATTGCAAAGGACGTGGCCATAGTGGTGCAAGGCACACCCCCTTGATGCAGATAAGCTTGGCTCAAATAGAATAGATTTGGTGGCCCCCTTAGATCTTCCTCTCTCTCTTCCCCTTCTTCTTCTTTTTCTCTCTGAGAAGGATGGAGAGCCTGGAGTAAGAGGATGTAAAGATTAGATAGAGAGGCAACAGGGAAAGGGAGGCTAGATGGAGAGGATGATGGAGAGGACAAACAAGATTTTTCACAGGTGAAAAACTCCTTATTGATGTCAAACATAACCTCTCAAAAAACAAAGAACCATGAATCCTTTGTTTTTATGCCTAAAAAAAGGCGTTATTAACACCAAAATGACCAAAATCAATGTCTAAAACTTTAGACGTCCAATACAAAACGATGAATACAAAATGAAATAATAAAAGTCCACATCACAAAACAAATGAAAAATCATGTACCATATTGGCATATTACATGTTATTTGATAAATGGATAAAATGTGATCTCATAATCAAAATTGCACAAAAAATTACAGCCACCATAAGGTTATTTAGTGTGTTTTACACAAACAAAGCCAATGGCCTCGGCCATCTGCAAAGGCATAGGCATGCCAAAACTTTTCCATGTACTCTATAAATTGTGTTTTAGCATGTACTCCAAAACTTTAATGGACATCTCATCATTTATAGGTTGTGCTCAAATAGTGTTTGTACGACTGTCGAGCCTCCATTTGAAGCTAGAGAAATAGCCACAGCTGCACATGCTCCATCAATGAGGAGGATATCATTGAATCCCATCATCCTTCACTTCAACAACAACACACATCTCCTTGTTGAAAATACCTTGATTTGTTTTTTATTGCTAAGGTCCTATGGAAAGGCGGGGATTTTTTTTGCTAATGATCTTGACTGGCCCTCGTTTTCCCTTTGTGTTAGGTCAACATGACTTTTTAGAAATTGAGTTTAGTGTTAACCATTGTGTTAGTCCCCAACCCTAATTTGTTATAAGTTGTTACATGATCTACTCTTTCTTTCATTAAACAAGGGGCATTGGCTATTTTAAAAAGTACTTATTAATGGGCATTAAATGTTTTCTTTCTTTAGTTGGAGGGTTGCTTGGGCGTGTGCTTTCTAGGCGATGCATCAAGGCTAGCTTCTGAGGTGTCACGATGAAGACAGTTGAAGCACATTGCATGTTCCATCAATGGAGGCTGCTCACTCAGAATAACTTAGATGGTTTGTTGCCTCGGTTGGTCGATGCTGTTGAAGAGGCAATCAAATCATTGGATGGCCGTTTGGGCGTGCTGAGGAGCTACTAATGCCCATTGTTGCCTACATTAGAAGATTCTATTACTAATTGGAGAAGCTTTGTTTGAGTCGGCTACTTGTGAAGTGGGCAGAGGAGCTCTATGTAGAGAAGTTGGTGCTGTTTCATTCGATGGTGGTTGAGAGTCGATGACAGTTGTAGTCCAGTGTGCTTTGGAGCTTTGCTAGGTGCCCTTGAGCTTGGAGCTCATTGATACTACTGGTGTCTTCTTGGGAGGAATCCTTTCTCTAGATCAAAGGAGGTTCTGGCTTGGCTTATGTGCTGTAGGCTTCAATGTGAGCCATACTTGAAGAGCTTTCTCTCCCTGAAGCTCCCAGCAATGGAAAGAGATGCAAAGACCTTCACAAAATCCTACACAGATCACAAAGAAACCCTGTAACCTTTAGAACACCATAACATGAGCTCCAGATATCAGATCTATGAGATTTTTGAAGCAAAATGAAGGGCAAGAGGAGCTCTACAAGCAAAATACTACAAGAGAAGAAGAAGCTTCAAATGGAGGGGTTGTCGCCTTGACTAGAGTAAGGGTTTAACTCTCTCTCAACCAAAAATCTATCTCAAAGATGAACCTTACGAATTTTGCAAGGGAAGGATGCCTCGCACATGGAGGGCTTAGTGCCTTGACAAGATGCAAGGGCTTTGGAGCACCTGGTGCATATCATGATAGTGGAAGTGAGAGAGGGAGAGAGGGAGGAGTGCACATGATATAGCTACTTATACACTACGTTGTCTTGAACATAAACATGAATATATACATGTGAACCCCTTAGGGTTAGGGTTAGGGTTAAGGTTAGGATTTTCCCCTAATGCCCTATAGGTATGGTGCAATCTACACCATCCTTAACACTGTGCATTTATTTGATTATGTCAAATCACATGCAAGAGTGGTGATTAGAGAAAACAAATTACTAATACAATGATTAGCACAAAATATAAGAGATCTGGAAAGAGAGTAGTGTGGGCGACAGCTAATGTAGTGGAGCTAGTAAAGGATTGTGAAGGAGCTAATTGTAGCCGAGCAAAGAGTAGTTATTGCATCTAGAGAATTTGTGAATACTTGACAGGCTATTAGTAGCAATTATTCATGCACACCAAAGGGCCCTAAAGATGCTGTGCAAGTAGAAAGGTTAGGAAGGCAAATTTCCATACAGGGTAGCTGAGAGCTCACAATATCATCTAGTGGACTTGCTCCACATAGGATTTTGTGTATATCTATGGTGATTTTTTCCTCTAGAGTTTCATACATATATCACTGAGTGGATATCACTCCTTGCCTCAAAGGCAATAGGATTTGGGTCGTTGTCTTGTATGTATTAGTCATGGTGATGTTTATGATATGCATTCCAAAGGCCATGGGACTCAGGATGGTTGATACCTTTTGTATTATATTGTTGTTGTTAATATGGTAGCTTTGGTGTGACAGGGGTGTGTTGTTGATGATTTGAGAGCAATAGGGTATGCTTGAGTATCTTGAGAGTTCATGGATGAATTGATGGAGGGACTATGCCATGATGTTCTTTAGAGATTCTTGATGTATGGAAACATGGGTGTACATGAGATGTTAGGTTGGTGGGTAGTGTTGTTTGGCATGTAGCCTTGGGGTTTGATGTGGTTTTCATGAGGTTGCAAGGGGTTGTTAGAGACAAGCTCCTTTGCATCCATCAATGTCATGAATCTTGGATGTGTGGACATCATCTTGGACTACAAATGGTTATTTAATAAGAGCAAGAGTCTCCACTCAATTAGATGCAGGATACCAAAGATAGGTGTGTGAAATTCCCCACATGACATATTTATCTCTTCGATGGAAATACAAAAACTTCAAATCCTGATTTATTTTCTTGTATCTTGGAACTAGTGGCCCAATTTTGTGAGGATAACACATGAGAATCTCAAGTCCTTGATAGTATTAAATCTAAATGTAAAGATATGTTTTTGGCCAAATTGCCTCATGGTTTACCACCTCTATAGTTGATCACAAATTTGATTTAATTTCAGGAAAAGTTCCACTATTATTCCTCCTTATCATATGAGTCAAAGGAAGGATGATGATATAGCTCACTGGTTAAAGGAATATTTTTGCATGGGGCATATTTGTGACTAAAATTACCTTGGGGAGCCTTGATTTTATTGGTGCATAAGGGATCAATCTTGGCATATGTGTATTAATGACAATTGCTTGAATAAGTGATTTACCGCATTTAGCTTCTTTGGAAAATATATTTTTGGGCTATAGAACCTATTAAAACAAGTTGCAAAATGCTATGTTGTCATGCTAGTAAGGCCCTATTTCCACAAATGGAAAATGTTGGTCATAATATTAGAGGATTTAAGAGAGAAGAATAATATCTTTTTGAAATTTGTGGAAGTGAACTATTCCTACTTTTATGCACAGACAAAGACATGACCTAAGTCTCTTTTTCTTTCACTCCCTCTTTTAAAAAAGAAATTATTATTTAGATCAAAGCAAGACCTCAGTCCTTGGGGTCTAAGCTTATATAGATGATAGCTCACTCCCCAGTCTCAACAACCTACTTGAGCAATCCAAATCTACTTACAATCATTTCTAACATGCCAATAAGATCCATGTATAAGTGTGTGTGTGTGTGTGTGAAAAGAATGTTCACAAGACCACTTTTCATGGTACAATAATAAGCACTAAGAAAAATTTAAAGATGAAAGACTAAGTTAATCTATACAATAGTATAAAGCAAGAACAATGAGAAAACCCTTATATATGGAAACACAATACAAGGAGACACTAACGAGCTACTTCATTGTGAGAATGAAAAACCAAAATGAATATCCTTAAATGGTTATCTTGATAAATTTTTTAATGGAAGGGTCATAGGAATTTCTCTCCCCTTGTTATCGAGGTCCCAATAAACACCTCACAAGCAAAATATTTCCATGCAAATAATGGAAATTTTTTGGAATAGTAAAAGACCTTTAACTAGAGTCAAAATGAAAGGAAGGCATGTGAGAGGGAGGGGAGAATTTATATATTTTTCTTTTAAGAGAAAAAGATAAATTATATTGTTTTAAAACCAAAACAAGTATAAAATCTAGTACATCAATGGCTAAGAGTAGTAGGACTCTTTCGTTGGCAAAAGGGTCCATAGAGATGTGATGAATGTAAAAAATGGGTCATGACTGTCAAACCGTACCTCAGATTGTTGAGCTATAAAAAGAAAAAGTGATGTAATTTTTGTGCTCCATCAAACCATGTAGTTTAAATAATATTTTTCATCCTTTTAAGACCCTTTCTCCAGCAAAAGGGTCCACAAAAAGGTGATGATGGTGAAAAAATGGTCATAACTCTCAAATCATAGCTCGGATTGATGAGTTGTAAAAAGAAAAAAAGATGGAATTTTTGTGCTCTATCTAACCATGCAATCAAAAGTAAGTTTTTTTTATAAAGAAAACATATGTTATTTTTTGTTCTATCTAGACATAAAATCAAAAATAAGTCTTTGTATCCTTCTAGTATCCTTTCACTAATGAAAGTGTTCGTGGAGATGTGATGAGAATTAATAATGGTCATAACTCTCAAACCGTAGCTCAGAGTGATGAGATGTCAAAAGATATATTTAAAAGAATCTATCCAACCAAATGGTGAAAATAATCTTACAGGGAAGAAATTACTTCCCAACAAAAAAAAGAGCTAGAGGGTTACATTCCAAATAGGAGTACATGCATAGTGTGCTAAGTATATACATAATGAAAAAGATAGATAGTTAATACATGGTTTATTGTGCTCTTTTGTTAGTGTGAAAGGGGTCATGTTGGCATCCATATGAGAGCATGTATTTCCTACAACCATTGGATTCCAAGAGGCTCATTTGCATTACAATTATTTCCCTTAATGCTATGCTACCAAGGGTTTCATGGTGAAACATATCCTACCATTAGTACAATCCAGTAGGCTCATAAAGTGGCCTTTCCCACTAGAAGCTTAATGAAGCCCAACAAAAGGGGTTTCAATGGTTAATAATCCCCTTTGCTAGCAAAAGGAGTGCTAAGGGTTGCATGTCTCCAAGGACTCTTTCTGAAACCATGGAAAATTAATGCAATGTTATCCCTTGTGGCCTAAGAGTATTAATCTAAAGTCCTCTCTCTCTCTCTCTCTCTCTCTTTTGTGTGTGTTCCTTTTATCATAATCTACTCCATCTAAGTTCTCAAGACCACTAGGTACTATGGCCAGCATCATTCAATCCCTGTCTGCCCGTGTCTTTGCTCCCCGCTCCGCATCCACCTCTATTGAAATCATGGATTCCAAGAATGCTTGGAACTTACCCATTATTGACCCCGAGGAGGTTTACAAGTTCTCCGCTTTCCAGTTCAAAGCCCTCAAGCATCTAAAGATATCTGAGGTTTGTGTAAATATTGTTGACGAAGGTAATACTGGTGTGTATCTTCCCCTTTTTACTCCTTTTGAGATTGAGTCTTTCCTACATACTAGTTACCACTACATCCATTATGGTTGTTTTGTTCTAGCTTTTGAACCGCTATTCAAATCTGGCGTTAACGCCACCTGCATGGCTAGTTTAGTCGATACTCGGCATCTTAATCTAAAAGATGCTCGCATTGGGTTAGTACATGGTAGCCTTAACAAAGAGCCAGTGTATACTGTAGTATATCCCAACTTCAAAATGTCATTACATGACCCTCATCTCTCTGCTTGTATGTACAAGTCAAGGGTTTGTCCATGAAGCCGAAGTCTAAGCATTGTGCCATACACGTTCGTTCTGTAAATTATTTAGTGTCTACTATTAATCCCATTCCTCACAGTGTTCGCCCGCAAGATGAGTGCATTCTATACGGCAAGACAAATGTTGAAATTACACGTTTTTCTTTTGATGCTTTGCCAATGCCTGCAGAATGGGAGATGGATTACTAGCACGTCCTAGAAGAATCTGCTTCACAGCTTCTGCAATATCAGATTGAAGATTCACCATCTAAAGCTGTGATTCGCAGAAAGTGTACTCGTGATCATGGCAAGCGTGTTATACGCTTGTCATTTCCCGCTTCTTCCACTATATCTATTGCCGGTGTACCTGTCCCTGATAATGATGAAGGGTCTAATGCTTCTCTTATGCCTGAGAAGGCTGAAGCCATCCAGGATTGGGTGACTTCTTTAGCTGCTTCAAGGTTTCCTGCTGATGCTAGTCTGTAGTATTGTCGATCGACTCTAGTCAACAATCAGCCACATATGCACTCAAATTTTGATAATCTTACTTCCTCTGAACGAGTGCATCCAATGTTAATGTTTCGCCCTGTTCAGTGGCTTGCTGCCTCCGGTTTTCAGTCTCCATTAGATGATGGCCAGCTAAAGTCTGTTTATGCCCCTTATGCCTTAGTAGACCATACTGAAGAAAGTATGCCAGTTGAGCAGCAACGACTTAATTGGTGCAACTCTCACAATCTTGCTGTTCAAGAATGTCTCGATGCCTGCTACACAACACTTTATGATCTTCAGCTTACTGTCAGCAAACTTGATAGAAAGGTACATCACATCCTTATTGAGTTGCAATCTTCTGGTCCAGCCACTTCTACTGAACAATCTATATATAGCTCTTTTCCTCCTACACTCCCTCCGTCCTCTACTGGTACTTTAGATCCTTCTTTACGTCATGCCCTTGAACCTACTTTCATGTTACTTCCCATGGATATTTTTGATGCCGATGAGTCTGATGATGAGCTTGTCCAATGGTTAGACCCTGCTCATCCTATTATTCGCGCATTCTAGTGGACCGACCAAGATGATAGTGCTACAAATCCCACTGAGGTTGTTCTACCCATTCCTATGATTCCACTAGATCCCCCTCTACTCTTTCCTCATGTCACTCTCGAGCCCAACTCCTGCTCCTGCTCCTCTTGTTGATTTACCTCATCCTATCTCTAGTGTGTATTCGTTCTGCTCCTCTAATGCCTCTCCCTTCATGTATGTACCAAGGGACAAAGCCTGAGCCCATGGAAGAAGACCCACAACCTTCTTCTTCCGCTCCTCCACAACAACAAGCCTGGCACGGCCGAAGAACTGCTTTTTATGACTCTCCTAGAGCATAGTTTATTCGTGGTGAGTTCTAGACTCACTACATTGATGGTGACCTGAATGAGAAAGCAGATTTGTAGCGTTGCCTTCAACATAAATCCTTTTCTGGCTACATCCTCAACATTGATGCAGCCTCTCCTGAAGCTATGAAGGACACTCTCAAAATCTCTTACGGCCATATGATGTCCTTGGTAACCATCTACAGGTGGAACCCACACGATGCAGCTGTGGAGACGACAAAAGGATTTATAGGTGTGATTGCTAACTGGTGGGAATTCCTCTCAGAGGAATCAAAAGAACATATCTTTGCCAGTGTTGATAACAATCATTAGCCCAATGCTCCAGATGCCAGCCCAATGCTCCAGATGCCTTGATTGCAGTAATCTCTAACCAGTTCTTGCCTACATTCACGGATGATCAAGCGCAAGCCTCTAACGAGTTCTTAGCTCTGAAGCTCTATGTTCTATTTCAACTCGAGGCATATAATGCACATGTACAATAGCTTGTCTATCGAGCAGGTATTTTTGAAGATACGTCTGCCAAACGGCATTATTTGTACAGTCGACCACACAAGCTTGGTGAAGCTATTATGGCATTGATTGAGACTCAAACCAAGATCATCAACCTGAACAACAAGCCCACTGAAGTTCAAAAAACGGTGGCTGACTTCACTTTTGCCAATCTCTTTCAAATGGTCTAGATGTACCTACACAGGAAATGTACTGAATATACTCTTAGTAAAAAATTAAAGAAGCTTGGTTTGGTTTCCCCTGCAATCTGTGAATAGTTTGTAGGTCATCAGGATTTCTGTCCTCTTGCCTCTTCTTCTTGAAGGAGTCGTTCTTTCAAATCCTGAAGGTCTTCCAAATGTTCCTGTGGAACTTCCCAGTTCCCAAAGATCCATAAGTTGCATTGGTGCCACCGATATCAGCACCACCCTCAAAGATTTCTTCGCTGTGGAAGCTTCAACACCAATAGAAAATCCAATTCTTCTGGGTGTTTCATTTGCGGCAAGAAAGGACACTTTGCCAAGGATTGCCCCGAACAACCTCACAATCCACAGTAGAAACAATAAAAGGGCTTTTTTGCATTGATCAACTAGCTTGATAATTGGGAGGTCGTCTCTCAAGGAGTCATTGATGAGTCACTGTTTGAATGTTCTGAATCCGACACTCCTCAGTGTTTCCATTGCCAATTATAGGAAGGACCATCTAGTGCTTCATCTGACAAATTCCCTTCCTATAGCCACATGAATTCCCCTCAGCAAAGGCACTCCCATTTGGATATCGGAATTACTTTTGCTTCAAATGACGAAGATGGGCCTGAAGAGGCTGAACCCTACATATCACATTCTTTCCATTCTGTTTCTCGAGGCCGAGCAAGAGGCAAAGGATTTCGTAGCAGTTTTCACACAAGAGACTTGGAGACTTCTGAAGAATTATCTGACTACTCCAAGGCATCTGGAGTCTCTCGAACATCTGCGCCTGTACAGCATTTCTCTTTTGTAAGTAATTATTCAGGACCATCTTTATTTCATACTCCGCACAAGGTCCATGAGAGTACTAGTCTTATGCCTTCTCCCTTCTGGCAAACACTTGTTCATACTCTCTCTGCTCCACCTCCAACTTTTAGTTCCAATGCCCCACAGTCATAGCGTCCCTCCCGTTTTGACCAATTTGAGAGTCTAAGTATTAGTATAGATGGATTGAAAACTCTTTTGAAGCTTATCACCGATAACTGCCAAAAGGTTCAAGGGTCTATTGACTTGTTAGATAAAAAAGTCAGCGAACACTTAACCCAGTGTTCCTTATACACTCCTTCCTCTGACAGTCGTCCTTCTGTATTCTCCTTCCATGATTTTTTCTAACAACCAGCTCCCCTTGTTCGCAATCCTATGAAAACCTGGTTGGTCCATGTACAGATCCAACCTGAAGGTGTTGTCCCATATTTTTTGATCACCCTTGTAGATACTGGTTCAAGTTTTAATGTATGTAAATATCATGCTCTTCCTACATATTGCTGGCAAGACCTTGAACAGCATGACCAGATGAAAGGGTCGACCATGGGTGGTGGCGGATGCGTCAATTTTACGAGCAAAAACCTATGAGCAGGTTTATACGAGCGTGTTTTTCTAGAGATTTTAAAAATAGCATTTCTTTAGGAAACATGGTTTTTACACTTTTATTTTCATTAGAACTAGATCCCTTTATCATAAAAATATACAAACTAGTTACTCATTCATTTTTACATAACATAAATCTTCTTATTCATAGACATCCCTTTGTACCCTTGTTATTACCTTAAAAAAGTATTGAAAAATAATTCATTTAAGAAACATCTCTCATAATCACTCCCAACATAATAATATTATACATAAATAATTACTTATTAAACACATTTATATCATATGGCAATATCTTTCAAGTGTTTTTATAGTATTAATAACAATATATTTATGGACATGTTTCTATAGAAGTTTAAATTATTATAAATAAGTATTAACTTGGGCTTATATATCACTCTCATAAAATACATGTAATATTTAATACTATATATGCAAGGTTTTCCAAAATATAACCCCATAGATGTGCTCAAATGGGGTTTTCCGATCAATTTGAGTGGCTGAATGACTATATTTGGACATTGGATGTGAAAGTTATGTCACTTTTAAAAGTGCTGTCCAAGGTAGTTTCGCCAGCGAAACTACCTTGAAAGACCTTGTTCAAAGGGGTTTCGCTGGCGAAACTACCTTGATGGCTTGCTTCAATGAGTTTTCTTTGGAGAAACCCTTTCATGAAGATAGGGTGAGGGAGGTTTTTCAATGTCATCCCCTATTAAGTAAAAAGTTGTAAGAAGGATCATAAGGGAATTTTCATAGAGAAGTCTACTCTACATGTGGGTTTCTTCAAAAGCCATCCCATTATGTTCTCACCATTCCCAAAGATTCACATAAATATTCGTGTATAAAATAGGCATTCCTATAATACTTTTCATATTTCTAAGTGAAACTATGTTTTCTTCTGATCCATTTTTGTCATATTTTTGCATAGTTGGAAGCTTTTTTTTTCCTCCGCTCGGATGCTCGGAAGATTTCGCTCGGAAAATGCTCGTCCCCGGTGGTGGCATAGTTGCCTGTAAGCGGTTTGCTCCCAACATCTCCATCTCTTTGCAAAATCATCCCATAGAAATTGACTTCTACCAACTTGAATCTCAGGGAGTCAATCTGGTGATGGGGACCAATTTTCTAAACCGCCTTTTGGTTTATCCACTAATGAAATGGTCTTGACAATTGGTGGTATCTTAGTACACATCCCGACATGAGAAAAAATTTAAAAAGTCATGAAGCCTTTTGAAGAGGATTTATAGATTGTCAGCAAGTGTGCACCCTCTTCTCCATTCACAGACCCTCTTGCAGAATTCATGGAGTCACCAGTGGCTTCTCTAATACCAACAACAACTGAGTTCAGCTGATGCACAGCCCCAGATGACTACTTCTGAATTAGATGCTTATGTTTAGGATTTGCTTAGTGGTGATAAACAGGAAAGGTTTAAGGAAGAATATTCATATGATGCATATGTGTTCGTCTTTACAGAAAATGCAATAGAGGTTTGTGCAGGACTGCAGTAGTGACTCCTCCCTTGCCTTCAAACATATTTTTCAGCACCGGGTTGCTCTCCCCCTCAAAGAAGGTTCAAAATCTTACAAGGAGAGTCCCTATGGCTTTACTCAGCAGGATCGACTGCTGTGCAACCAGGAGATAGCATAACTCCTTGAGATGGGCCTTATCTCTGAATCAAGGTCTAAATGGGCTACTACTGCTTTTTGTGTCAATAAACTATCTGAGCAAAAGAGAGGCAAGAATCGTTTGGTCATAAATTATAAACCATTAAACAAATGTCTAGTTTCTTTGTCTCACCCCATTCCCAGTAAGGAGTATTTGATGCAGAAGATCATAGGCACCAAGATCTTGTCCAAGTTTGACCTCAAGGCTCGGTTTTGGCAGTTAGGCCTGCATCCTGAAGATAGCATAAAACAGGTTTTGTGGTACAATAGGGTTTTTATCAATGGAATGTTCTTCCCTTTGGTTTGAAGACTGCTCCTGTTGAGTTCCAAAAGTTTATGGATTCAGTCTTTAGCCCGTACCACTCCTTTTGTATATAGTAAAGAGGAGCATTCTCATCTCAAACACTTGCAAATTGTATATGATTTGTTAAACTCCAAAGGTCTTGCACTATCAGCCAGAAAGATCATGGTGTATATAGATGACATACTTGTATATAGTAAAGAGGACATTCTCATCTCAAACACTTGCAAATTGTATATGATTTGTTAAACTCCAAAGGTCTTGCTGACATACTTGTATATAGTGAAGAGGAGCATTCTCATCTATATACACCATTGCTTGGTGTATATAGATGACATACTTGTATATAGTAAAGAGGAGCATTCTCATCTCAAACACTTGCAAATTGTATATGATTTGTTAAACTCCAAAGGTCTTGCACTATCAGCCAGAAAGATCATGGTGGGCCAACCCACCATCGAGTTCCTCGATGTACAGATACATAAGGGAACCCTCCAAATGCAAGATCATGTATTAAAAGCTCTCTTGGCTTTTCCTTATGCAATCAAAGACTGTACACAGCTCCAATGCTTTTTAGGCTACTATTATCATATCTCTCCATTTGCTTCTTTTTATGTCAATAAACATTCTGAGCAAAAGAGAGGTAAGAAATGTTTGGTCATCAATTATAAACCATTAAACAAATGTCTAGTTTCTTTGTCTCACCCCATTCCTAATAAGGAGTATTTGATGCAGAAGATCACAGGTGCCAAGATCTTCGACCTCAAGGCTGGGTTTTGGCACTTAGGCCTACATCCTGAAGACAGGCATAAAACAGGTTTTGTGGTACCACAGGGTTTTTATCAATGGAATGTTCTTCCCTTTGGTTTGAAGACCGCTCCTGTTGAGTTCCAAAAGTTTATGGATTCAGTCTTTAGCCTGTACCACTCCTTTTGCTTGGTGTATATAGATGACATACTTGTATATAGTAAAGATGAGCATTCTCATCTCAAACACTTGCAAATTGTATATGATTTATTAAAATCCAAAGGTCTTGCACTATCAGCCAAAAAGATCATGGTGGGCCAACTCACCATCGAGTTCCTCAGTGTACAGATACATAAGGGAACCCTCCAAGATCATGTATTAAAAGCTCTCTTGGCTTTTCCTGATGCAATCAAAGACCATACATAGCTCCAACACTTTTTAGGATGCTTAAATCATATCTCTCCATTTTAGGAGCAGCTTGCCAAAGATCGGTTCCTACTCCAACTCTGTCTCCAAAAGAATGGCCCCCCATGGAGCCAGGCACAAACAGAGGCTATGCAACAAATCAAGGAAAAGATCCAGCATCTGCCCAACTTAACAATCCCTTCTACAGACGGCACTCTAATCATAGAGACTGATGCATCTGATCATTCCAGGGTGCCATCTTACTTGAGAAAACACCATCACACGAAGTCATCTGCGCTTTCCATTCTGGCATGTTTCAATCCAGACTCAATTATCATTCTATTGAGAAAGAGATTCTAGTTGTCAAACGTGCTATACAAAAACTTGAACTCTTTATTCTCAACAAGGAATTCATTGTCCGAACTGATAACTAGAATTTTAAGACCTTCTGTACCAGAAAGATTGACAAGCAAATAGGTCGCGGAAGACTTGCCAGATGGCAAGAATTCTTCACTATGTATGACTTCAAGGTGGAATGGAAGAAAGGCAGCACCAACTACATTCTTGATATGTGATCTCGTGAAGGTGCTACCTATTGGGCAGAGCACAACCAAGGGTTACTTTTGCCAATGGAGCATGGTCTTGGCGAATTGTAAAATATAAATGACCTTATCATGATGACTAGACATTGTCTGCAACAGATAAGATGTTCATCATGATTGTATTATTTTTTGGTGATTAGACACTACCTGATGTCCCAGGTAAGACCTTCACCCAATAACTATTTGTCAGTGATTAGACACTACCTGTGGTTCCAGGTAAGACTTTCACCTTTGTACAAAGATACCCACTAACCCAGTGGTGCACTATCTTTAATTGTACAAAAGATTCCCACTAGCTTAGCGCACACTATCTTAGTGCTCCACTTGGAAGCATAATCATCAAGGCCACTCACCAGAGCTTTCAAGCATCCTTGCCTTCCTTTTTCCTCTTTCAAGTTTCTTGTCTGTCTTTCATGCCCTCTCCATATTTTCTTCTTCCATCTGCCGACATTCCCTTTTGCATCACCTACAAACTCTTCTACACCTCCAGTCCTTCCTCTCGCACATATCACAGTTCTCCTATTACTCCATATCCTGTCTTTGTTTGTTGTTTCATCCATGCCTCCTCTCTTGATTCTGTGTTTTCACTTCCCCTTGGTATCATCATAGGCTCCCGCACTTGGTCTGCATAACTCCACACCTTCATAATCACCCTCCACCGTTCGTTTGTTTGCGGATTTCCATTTTGGTATCAGAGCCTTGTTTACTTATTTTTGAGTGAGAGTCTGAAAGTCACTAAGAGAGCTCCCCACTTGAGGCCAGAGAGAGCCGTTCTGAGGTTGAGCCGACCTACGTGAGGATCTACTCCATCTAAGTTCTCAAGACCACTAGGTACTATGGCCAGCATCATTCGATCCTTGTCTGCCCATGTCTCTGCTCCCCACTCCGCATCCACCTCTACTGAAATCATGGATTCCAAGAATGCTTGGAACTAAACCATTATCGACCTCGAGGAAATTTACAAGTTCTCCACTTTCCAGTTCAAAGCCCTCAAGCATGTAAAGATATCTGAGGTTTGTGTAAATATTGCCGACGAAGGTAATACTGGTGTGTATCTTCCCCTTTTTACTCCTTCTGAGATTGAGTCTTTCCTACATACTAGTTACCACTACATCCATTACGGTTTGTTTTGTTCTAGCTATTCAACTATTATTCAGATATGGCATAAACACCACCTGCATGGCTAGTTTAGTCGATACCCGGCATCTTAATCTAAAAGATGCTTGCATTGGGTTAGTACATGGTAGCCTTAACAAAGAGCATGTGTATATTGTAGTATATCCCAACTTCAAAATGTCATTACATGACCCTCATCTCTCTACTACTCTTCGCCTGTATGTACAAGTCAAGGGTTTGTCCATGAAGCCGAAGTTTGAGCATTGTGCCATACATGTTCGTTCTATAAATTATTTAGTGTCTACTATAAATCCCATTCCTCTCCATGTTCGCCTGCAAGACGAGTGCATTCTGTACGGCAAGACGAATGCTAAAATTACACGTTTTCCTTTTGATGCTTTGTCGATGCCTACAGAATGGGAGATGGACTACTAGCACGTCCTAGAAGAATTCGCTTCACAGCTTCTGCAATATCAGATTGAAGATTCACCATCTAAAGTTGTGATTCGCAGAAAGTCTACTCGTGATCATGGCAAGCGTGTTATGTGTGTCATTTCCCACTTCTTCCACTGTATCTATTGCCGACGTACCTGTCCTGATAATGATGAAGGGTCTAATGCTTCTCTGACGCATGAGAAGGTTGAAGCCATCCCGGATTGGGTGACTTCTTCAGCTGCTTCAAGGTTTCTTGCTGATGCTAGGCTGTAGTATCGTCAATTGACTGTAGTCAACAATCAGCCACATACACACTCGAATTTTGATAATCTTACTTCCTCCAAAAGAGTGCATCCGATGTTAATGTTTCGCCCTGTTCAGTGGCCTGCTGCCTCTGATTTTCAGTCTCCATCAAATGATGGCCAGTTAAAGTCTGTTCATGCCCCTTATGCCTTGGTAGACCATAGTAAAGAAAGTATGCCAGTTGAGTAGCAACAACTTAACTAGTGCAACTCTCACAATCTTGCTATTCAAGAATGTCTCGACGCATGCTACACATCACTTTATGATCTAGCTTGCTGTAGGCAAACTTGATAGAAAGGTACATCACATCCTTACTGAGTTGCAATCTTCTGGTCTAGCCACTTCTACTGAAGAGTTTGTATATAGCTCTTTTCCTCCTACACGCCCTCCGTCCTTTGCTAGTCCTTTAGATCCTTCTTTATGCCCTGCCCTTGCACCTACTTTCTGAGAGTGCTCTCAATGGAAGCGAAATGGAAGAGGGAGAGAGAGAGACAGAGAGCCACACAAGTTTTGGTGGGTGTAGAACACCCTAATCTTCTTTTTCATTCATTTATATATGTGTTTGAGTATTGTACATAACCGGGGTAAAGGCACAGTGACCTTTAACCCCCACAACCTCCCACTTAAAGGACAATGTGCCTTTAAGGGAGAACAATCAGTGAGCATACTATCCAATGCCCATCAATACACCACAATACTCAAACCGCTGACTAGGTAGACTCTTCGTCAGCATATCTGCAGGGTTATTATCTGTATGAACCTTGACAAGCTCTATGTGCTTGTCCTCATGTATTTCCCTGATGAAATGGTACCTGACCTCAATGTGTTTGGTCCTTTCATGAAAGATTGGATTCTGTGCTAGTTGAATAGCACTCATGGAATCACTATGCAATGTCGGTACACCTGTATGAATCCCCAAATCTCCCACTAGCCGATCAAGCCATATAGCCTCCTTGTAACCCTCTGTGGCTGCAACATACTCAGCCTCTATGGTAGACAAAGCAACACACTTCTGTGCATGGGACATCCACAACACTCCACCACCTGCAAAGGTGAACACATAACCAGAAGTGGATCTCCTACTATCCACATGCCCTGCATAGTCTGAATCTGTGTACTTGGGTACATGCATGTCTCCTCTACCAAAGCAGATGCACATCTCCTTGGTACCCTTCATGTACCTCATGATGCCCTTAACTGCCTCCCAATGCCTCTTTTCTAGATTAGCCATATATTATCTAACAACTCCCACTGCAAATGCAATGTCTGGTTTAGTAGCTATCATAGCATACATAAGACTCCCAACCGCTGATGCATAAGGAACCTTGGCCATCATGGCCCTCTCCTCATTTGATTTGGGACTATCTGTATGACTCAGTTTCACATATGGAGGCAATGGAGTACTCACTGCCTTCCCCCCGTCCATATTGAAACACTGCAATACTTTTGTAACATACTCCTTCTGTGAAAGCCAAAGGAGTTTCCTACTCTGATCACGCGTGATGCGCATACCAAGAATATGACTGCAAGTCCCAAATCCTTCATATCAAAGGCCTCATACAACTTGGCCTTTAATGCATCTAGCTCATAAGTATTCTTGCTAGCCAATAGCATATCATCCACATATAGTGCCAGGATTATCAGGCTATTAACCTTAGCCCTTTTAGTGTAGAGGCAGTGATCAATTTCACTCCTTTTAAAACCCTGGGACCGAATGAAAGCATCAAGCTTCTGATACCATTCTCTAGGCGCTTGCTTAAGACCATAGAGACTCTTCTTTAGCTTGCAAACTAAATGCTCTTTGCCCTTTTCTTCAAAGCCTTCCGGCTGCACCATGTAAATTTCCTCATGTAGATCCCCATGCAAGAAAGCTGTCTTGACATTCATCTGCATAAGCTTCATATCTTCTGCTGCCACTAGTCCAAGCATGCATCTAAGTGTGGTTATCTTCACAACTGGAGAGAATATCTCATCAAAGTCCACACCCTTCTCTTGCTTGAACCCTTTAGTGACCAAATGGGCCTTGTACCTAGGCACATCATCACCTGTGACCTTCATCTTGTAGACCCATTTACATGGCAATGCTTTCTTTCCATGTGGCAAAGAAACCAAGTCCCAAGTCTTATTCTTCATAAGTGAACTCATCTCTGATTGCATAGCATACTCCCACTTGCGTTGATCCTCGTGCATCATAGCCTCTCTATAGCAAGAAGGCTCCCCGCAATTAGTAAGCATCACATAGTCTACCCTTGGAATAGACCTATCACGTGGTCTAGACACTCTAGATAATCTTCTCAAGGGCATTTCAGCTTGCTGTCCCTCCTGCATATCAGCCACATTTGGCTCATCATTTCCACCAATAGATGATCCATCATCTACCCTTGATTGTATACCTATGGGAGTACTTGGTGGTACCATTTCTTACACATTTGGTGCATGGACAACTTGCTGTCTATCAATATATGTAGGTGGATTCATGTCCTGGAAAGTGATTCTCCTCATTTCAACATCCCTCATGGGTGCCTTATGATCCAGAAAGATGCATTTCCTAGACTTAGGATCTAGCTTCTTTTGAAGCTCTTTTGGCACATGTGCATATGCCTCACACCCAAATATACGTAAATGAGAGTAAAAGGGCTTCTTGCCACTCCATGCCTTTTCAGGAATACCACCATCCAAACTCTTACTAGGCAATCTATTGATCACATGCATTGTATTCTTCATTGCCTCAGCCCAAAAACCACTAGAAAGAAAACAGCATAAGAGTTTCATTCCATTCTGGCTCATGTGCCCCAACCTACAATGCCACAAAGAAGTACTTGGCTGCTCGGTTATTTCAACAACATGATCAAATACCCCTGATACATGTAAGGGATACAAAGTCCCACACTTGGCACCCCTGGCCAAAAGCATAGAGCCCTTCTGAATTTTCCAACTCTGAAAGCCAAAAGTGGTGTGAAGACCAGCATCATCTAGCTAACCCACTGAAATAAGACTTTTGGTCAGCTTAGGCACATGTCTCACATGTTTCAAAACAAATGCAGACCCATTTGCAAAAGAAAACTTTATGTCACCTGCTCCCACTATGTCACATGCATAGTCATTTCCAAGATGCACACAACCTGTCTTTCCACTGTCATAAGTGGAGAACCATTCCCTATGGGGAGTAACATGGAATGAAGCACCAGAATCCAAAATCCAATCCTGGGAATATGCATCATTTGAAGTGGTAAGCAACTCTGCAGATAAACTAGACATGAAGAGGATGTCATTGTCACTATCATGTGTGACTGCATTGATCTCCTCGATCTTCACTTTTCCTTTGTCCTCCCTTGGACTCTCTTCCTTCTGATTTGCACCCCAATTCACATTCTTTTTCTTATCCTTTTGCTCTCTTTTCAGCTTATAGCAATCCTTTTTCATATGGCCCTTCTTGCCACAGTGGTAATACTCAATGTTCTGTGCCCTGGATTTGCTACGAGACTTCCCTCTTTCTTGGGACTTCCCCTTGAACAGTGATCTACCCCTTTGCACATTTAAGGTTGCATCCTGCTTGTTGCCATCCATAGACTTCTGTGTAATCTCCTCGGCCAACAAGCTACCCACAACATCATCAAACTTCAGTACTCCACCAGGTGCAGAGTTATTGATAGTTGTACGGAAGGTATCCCATGAGGATGGCAATGAACATAAGAGAAATATTGCCTTAGTCTCCACATCAAAATTCATCTTTTGAGCCTGAAGTTGGCGAAAAATAATATTGAATTCATTCAAGTGAGAAGCAATGGAGACCCCTTCCTTCATCTGCAGCTCCAACCTCTTCATGAGGTAAACTTTATTAGAGGCAATTTCCTTCTCATAAGTGGCACACAGTTTCTTCCACAAATCTTCCGTAGTCTGCTCATTTACTACTGTGAAATAAACTGACTCTGCAAGATGAAGTCTAATAGTAGACTTTGCTAATGCATCCAACTCATTCCAATCATCCTCAGACATACCTACAGGCTTAGCTTCAATACCTGCCAAGTTTTTAATCTGCTTCTTTTGAATAAGCACATCCCTTATCTGTTCTTTCCACAAAGAAAAGTTTGTCCCATCAAACTTTTTAATGCTGAAAAGCTCCTTTTCAGACATGGAAGAGGATGCCATGATGCAAATGAAGCAAAATCCCAAATGCTAGTGCCTACAAGAGAGAATCACACCAAATACCAAGCGCACCCAAATGTGTATGCCACAATAGAGTGAAATGTCACCAAAACTCAAAGCTCAAAGCATCAAAAGATACAGCTGACTCATGTGCATGTACTATGCATCCATATGAGCAAATCTGGACCAAAAGAAAATGCCAACTGCAATGGCAATCCAAAATGCCAATAAGTGCCAAATGGCTCAAGCATAAACACCGTCCATGGGTATATGCATCAATAATATCTCATCCAAGAGAGCATAACACTATCAATGCATCACCTGCAATGTGTCAAAGCTATCCCTCAGCATAAAATAGCATCCATGTGCAAAGCATCCATAAAAATAGCATCCCACAAGGCAATCGGGGCCTATCAGCGCATCCAATAAGTATCACAATGCATCCAAATGGCCTATAAATCATCCACTGCAACCCAATGCACACCACGAATGAGCGCACACGGCTCAAACTGCAACCAGAGTGATCTGCATAAGGTATGCTTAAGAAATCATGGTCCCACGAAAATGACCGCTACTCAAAACATGGGTGCCATTGCATAATCGGACTCAGCAAGAAAATCTTCAAATATCTCTCTTTTGCTGAAACTCCAAAATCCCAACCGATGAGTGAGAAATGGGAGTCAACACTTATCCACTGCCATGTGGCATAAATCTAAGGTTTCAAAACCTTAGAATGAAAAATGCATAATAGAGAGACGAAATCGAATACACAGAGATCTATAACTCTAAAAATACTCCACCGAATCGTGCAAGAACTGACAGGTAGGGGTTTTTGGGCGTCCAAAATGCAATGGGACATACGGTTTTGGAAACCGTGGTCTCAATCATTGGGTCCAACACACGGACTGAAAAACGTTTTTGGAAACAACACTATTTGTAAACTCCACCAGAGTGCAAATGATGAGCAACATAGAAGTTTTAGGACCTCCTGAGTCCACCGGAACTGACAGATCTGCAAATGGTTGCTCCAAACTTGAGTTCCAACACCCGGGTAGAAAAACGTAGGAACTGACACAGTGAGTCAAAAATCCAATGAAATGATCCCAGATTCAAGAATGAAGGTATTTTTAAGCTCCTGAAGTGAAGTAAACACCAAAGCAAGCAATAGTTGCCTCTACAAGTCAATACGGAGTCTCTGTCATCGAACGGAACAGGGAAAAGCTTAAAAAACGACTTTTTCTTTGAAAACACTTAACAGGCTCTCAAAACCACTTCGCAAAAACAAAGTGACTTTTCCAAAGGTTCCTTCAAGGTCTTTGCACACTCGGATGTAAGTGAAGTCACCCACAGTGCTTCCCACAGAGCTGCTGAGCTTCCACGCATTCATGCATGCTCAGCTAGATCACCCAAGCTTTGATACTAGTTGAGACTGCTCTCAACGGAAGCAAAACGGAAGAGGGAGAGAGAGAGACAGAGAGCCACACAAGTTTTGGTGGGTGCAGAACACCCTAATCTTCTTTTTCATTCATTTATATATGTGTTTGAGTATTGTACATAACCGGGGTAAAGGCACAGTGACCTTTAACCCTCACACTTTCATGTTACTTCCCATGGATATTTATGATGCCGATGAGTCTGATGATGAGCCTGTCCAATGGTTAGACCTTGCTCATCCTATTATTCGTGCATTCCGGTGGACCACAGACCAAGATGATAGTGCTGCAGATCCCACTGAGGTTGTTCCACCCATTCCTATGATTCCACTAGATCCCCCTCTATTCTTTCCTCATGTCACTCCCGAGCCATAACTCCTGCTCCTGCTCCTCTTGTTGATATACCTCGTCCTATCTCTCCTAGTGTGTATTCGGTCTGCTCCTCTAATGCCTCTCCCTTCATGTATATGAACCAAGGGACAAAGCTTGAGCCCATGGAAGAAGACCCACAACCTTCTTCTTCCACTCCTCCACAACAACAAGCTTGGCGTGGCCGAAGAACTGCTTTTCATGACTCTCCTGGAGCACAGTTTATTCGTGGTGAGTTCTAGACTCACTACACTGATGGTGACCTGAATGAGCAAGCAGATTTGCAACATCACCTTCAACATAAATCCTTTCCTGGCTACATCCTTAACATTGATGCAGCCTCTCCTCAAGCTATGAAGGACATTCTCAAAATCTTTTACGGCCTTGGTAACCATCTATAGGTGGAACCCATGTGATGCAACTGTGGAGATGATAAAAGGATTTACAGGTGTGATTGCTAACTGCGGGAATTTCTCTCAGAGGAATCAAAACAACATATCGTTGCCAGCGTTGATAGCAATCATCAACCCAATGCTCCAGATGACTTGATTGCAGCAATCTCTAACCAGTTCTTGCCTACACTCACGGATGATCGAGCGCAAGCCTCTAACAAGTTCTCAACTCTCAAGCTCTGTTATCTATTTCAACTCAAGGCATATAATGCACATGTACAATAGCTCGTCTATCAAGTAGGTATTTTTGCAAATACATCTGCCAAACGGCATTATTTGTACAGTCTACCACACAAGCTTGGCGAAGCTATTATGGCATTGATCAAGGTTCAAACCAAGATCATCAACCTCAACAACAAGCCCACTGAAGTTCAAAAAAACGGTGGCTGACTTCACTTTCGCCAATCTCTTTCAAATGGTCCAGGTGTACATACGCAGGAAATGTACTGAATATACTCTTAGTAAAACATTAAAGAAGCTTGGTTTGGTTTCCCCTGCAATCTGTGAATAGTTTGTAGGTCATCGGGATTTCCGTCCTTTTGCCTCTTCTTCTCGAAGGAGTCGTTCTTTCAAATCCTGAAAGTCTTCCAGACGTTCAGAAGGAACTTCCCAATTCCCAAAGATCCATAAGCTGCATTGGGGCCACCAATATCAGCGCCGCCCTCAAAGATTTCTCCGCCATCGAAGCTTCAACACCAACAAAAAATCCAATTCTTCTAGGTGTTTCATTTGCGACAAGAAAGGACACTTTGCCAAGGATTGCCCCCAACAACCTCACAATCCACAGCAGAAACAATTAAAGGGCTTTTTCACAATGATCAACCAACCCGATAATTGGGAGGTCATCTCTCAAGGAGTCACTGATGAGTCATTGTTTGAATGTTCTGAATCTGACACTCCTCAGTGTTTCCATTGCCAATTACAAGAAGGATCATCTAGTGCTTCATCCCACAAATTCCCTTCCTACAGCCACATGAATTTCCCTCAGCAAAGGCGCTCCCATTTGGAGATCGAAATTACTTCTGCTTCAGATGACGAAGATGGGCCTGAAGAGGCTGAACCCTACATATCACATTCTTTCCATTCTGTTTCCCGAGGCCGAGCAAGAGGCAAAGGATTTCACAGCAGTTTTTGCACAAGAGACTTGGAGACATCTGAAGAATTATCTGACTACTCCAAGGCATCTCGAGTCTTTTGAATATCTACTCCTATACAACATTTCTCTTCTGTAAGTAATTATTCAGGACCATCTGTATTTTGTCCTCTGCACAAGGTCCATGAGAGTACTAGTCTTATGCCTTCTCGCTTCTGGCACACACTTGTTCATACTCTCTCTGCTCCATCTCTAACTTTCAGTTCCAATGCCCCACAGTCGTAGCGTCCCTCCTGTTTTGAGATATTTGAGAGTCTAAGTATTAGTATAGATGGATTGAAAACCCATTTGAAGCTTATCACCGATAACTGCCAAAAGCTTCAAGGATCTATTGACTCATTAGATAAAAAAGTCAGCAAACACTTAACCCAGTGTTCCTTATACACTCCTTCCTCTGATAGTCATCCTTCTGTATTCTCCTTCCATGATTTTTTCCAACAACCAGCTCCCCCTATTTGCAATCCTATGAAAACCTGGTTGGTCCATGTATAGATCCGGACTAAAGGGTTGTCCCATATTTTCTGGTCGCCCTTGTAGATACTGGTTCAGGTTTTAATGTATGTAAATATCATGCTCTTCCTACATATTGCTAGCAAGACCTTGAATAGCATGACCAGATGAAAGGGTCGACCATGGGTGGCGGCATAGTTGCATGTAAGCGGTTTTCTCCCAACATCTCCATCTCTTTGCAAAATCATCCCACAGAAATTGACTTCTACCAACTTGAGTCTCAGGGAGTCGATCTGATGATTGGGACCGATTTTCCAAACCGCCATCTTCCTTTTGGTTTATCCACTAATGAAATGGTCTTGACAATTGGTGGTATCTTAGTACACATCCTCGCACGAGAAAATTTTTAAAAAGTCCTGAAGCCTTTTGAAGAGGATTTACAAATCGTCAGCAAGTGTGCACCCTCTTCTCCATTCACGCACCCTCCTATAAAATTCATGGAGTCACCAGTGGCTTCTCCAATACCAACAACAATTGAGTTTAGTCCAAGACCTAAGGCACCAGATGACTACTTTTGAATTAGATGCTTATGTTCAGGATTTGCTTTGTGCTGATGAACAGAAAAGCTTAAGGAAGGATATTCATATGATGCATATGTGTTCATCTTTACAGCAAATGCAACAGAGGTTTGTGCAGGACTGCAGTAGTGACTCCCCCCTTGCCTTCAAACATATTTTTTAGCACTAGGTTGCTCTCCCCCTCAAAGAAGGTTCAAAACCCTACCAGGAGAGTTCCTATGGCTTTAGTCAGTAGGATCGACTACTGTGCAACTAGGAGATAGCAGAACTCCTTGAGATGGGCCTTATCTCTAAATCAAGGTCTGAATGGGCTGCTACTGCTTTTTATGTCAATAAACATTCTAAGCAAAAGAGGCAAGAAACGTTTGGTCATCAATTATAAACCATTAAACAAATGTCTAGTTTCTTTGTCTCACCCCATTCCCAATAAGGAGTATTTGATGCAGAAGATCATAGGCACCAAGATCTTGTCCAAGTTCGACCTCAAGGCTGGGTTTTTGGTAGGTAGGCCTGCATCTTGAAGACAGGCATAAAATAGGTTTTGTGGTACCACAGGGTCTTTATTAATGGAATGTTCTTCCCTTTGGTTTGAAGACTGCTCCTGTTGAGTTCCAAAAGTTTATGGATTCAGTATTTAGCCCGTACCACTCCTTTTGCTTGGTGTATATAGATGACATACTGGTATATGGTAAAGATGAGCATTCTCATCTCAAACACTTGCAAATTGTATATGATTTATTAAAATTGAAAGGCCTTGCCCTATCAGCCAGAAAGATCATGGTGGGCCAACCCACCATCGAGTTCCTCGGTGTACAGATACATAAGGGAACCCTCTAAATGCAAGATCATGTATTAAAAGCTCTCTTGGCTTTTCCTGATGCAATCAAAGACCGTACGCAGCTCCAACGCTTTTTAGGCTGCTTAAACCATATCTCTCCATTTTATGAGCAGCTTGCCAAAGATCGGTTCCTACTCCAACTCTATCTCCGAAAGAATGGCCCCCCATGGAGCCAAGCACAAAGAGAAGCTGTGCAACGAATCAAGGAAAAGATCCAGCATCTGCCCAACTTAACAATCCCTTCTGCAGATGGCACTCTAATCATAGAGATTGATGCATCTGATCAATTCTGGGGTGCCATCTTACTTGAGAAAAAACCATCACATGAAGTCATCTGTGCTCTCTATTATGGCATTGATTGAGGTGCAAACCAAGATCATCAACCTCGACAACAAGCCTACTGAAGTCCAAAAGACGGTGGTTAACTTCACTTTCGCCAATCTTTTCCAAATTGTCTAGGTGTATATATGCAGGAAATGTACTGAATACACTCTTAGTAAGAAGTTAAAAAAGCTTGGTTTAGTTTCTCCTGCCATTTGTGAGCAGTTTGTAGGACATCGTGACTTCTGTCCTCCTACCTCTTCTTCCTTTTCCTGAAGCAGGGTTGACCCAGAGAGTGCCCCGGGATGTGCGCTTTGGGTTTTGGATGCGGTTGTGGTCCAGCTTGTGGCTGAGGAAGATCTCTTACTTCTTTTGGCTGGTCACCCATGGAGGCTTGCCCATCGGGCCGTGGTTGGAGTAGATGCGAGTGGATGGGCAGTGCCATTGTTGCTCCGATGGTGTCTTGGAGACTATCCCACATTGCCTGTGGAGCTGTCGTAGTGCAGCGAGGATCTGGATGGGAGCCCTCAGGATCATGACATGTATGCAGAGTCTTCATAGAGACTACACCTGGGGGATGGTGGCTTGGTTGACAAAGGGGGGACACATGTTTTAGATTGATGAGATCTCCCCAGCCTACTGGATACAGGGTCAGAGCATCTAGAGGATCGTACTCCACGAGGCAGTCCTCCCTGATAGTCTAGCTCCTCCTCCTCCTAAGGAGGACAGTGTTTGGGAGGTGGTAGCCAGCGTCATGGCTTGGAACATTTGGGTGGCTCGGTGCAAACTTGTGATGGGTGAGCACCCGGTTCCACCTACGGCTACCCTAGTTGCCATATGGTAGGATATCATTTACATTCTATGGTACACTTGGGAGCACAGGACTCTAGGCTCTAGGGTGACTATCGAGAGGCATGCTCGTGTCTGCAAGGCTTGCCCTGCAGGTGTTTTCTACATCTTCACTTCACGAGGGATTCACTGGTTGTATAGTCCCCCCACTTGGCTGTTAGCCCTAGTCCAGAGATCCCCTAGGCAGTGAGCTGGGCTTCTTTAGAACAGGCTGGTTTCTTTCTTTTAGCCTTTTTCAAAATTTTCCATACTTAGCACCTTCGGGGCTGCTGTCTTGTATGAAATCTTTCAAGCATTAATAGAAGGTTCCTTTCTTTGAAAAAATAAATAAAGGGCAACGGTTTATTGTCTTATTTGACATGGGGAGTTCAGAAGACGCTATATCCCCTTAGCTCGCCAAAAAGATGGGGTGCACTTTAGTGCCTCATGAGCTTTCAATGGATGGGTTCACACGTGGGCTACGCACTCAAATCACACACAAGGCCTAAAATTCTCTCTTACTGTTCAAAAGGTCTCTTTTGAGTGGGATGTAATCCTCACACCATTATTAGGATGCGGAATTATTCTGGGGATCCAATGGTTGTGATAATATTCACAAGTGCCCGATTGGCCGTAGGATTCCTTCACAATTGTAGAAGCATAGCCATCATCTGCAGGGAGGACCAAAGTATTCATGGTATTCCCTTGATCTCCCATATCCAAGCAATCTGAGCTGTTCGCAAAGGCGTGGTGTGTGCACTAGTATATGTCCACCATTAGTTAAATTCAGTGTAGCCAGCTCCTCCTTTGGGGCATGCCCATGGTCGATCTCATCCAGGAGTTTCAAGATATTATGCTTTTGGATGATCTACCACCATAGCTTCCACCTCACAAACGAGAGGACCATCGGATTGAATTAGTCTCATATGCTACATCTTCCAGTAAGTCTCCCTATCGATTCGTATGCTGCGATGGCACCACCGCTATCAGCGCTGCCCTTAAAGATTCCTCCGCTATCGAAGCTTCAACACCAATAGATAATCCAATTCTTCTAGTTGTTTCATTTGTGGCAAGAAAGGACATTTTGCCAAAGATTGCCCCCAACAACCTCGTAATCCACAACAGAAGCAGTTGAAGGGGTTTTTCGCAATGATCAACCAACCCGATAATTGGGAGGTAGTTTCTCAAGGTGTCACTGATGAGTCGATGTTCGAATGTTCTGAATCCGATACTCCCCAATTACAAGAAGGTTCATCCAGTGCTTCATCAAACGAATTCCCTTCTTACAGCCTCATGAACTTCCCTCAGCAACGGCCCTCCCATTTGGATATAGAAATCACTTGTGCTTCGGATGACAAAGATGGACCCGAAGAGGCTGAAGCCTACCTATCCCATTCTCACCATTCTGCTACCCGAGGCCAGGCAAGAGGCAAATGTTTTTGCAGCAGCTTCCGCACAAGAGACTTGGAGACATCTGAAGAATTATCCGACTACTCCAAGGCATCTCGTGTCTCTCGAACATCTACTCCTGTACACCACTCCCCTCTGTAAGTAATTATTCAGGACCATGTGTATTTCGTCCTTTGCATAAGGTCCATGAGAATACTAGTCTTATGCCATCACCATTCTGGCAAACACCTGTTCATACTCTCTCCGCTCCACCAACTTTTAGTTCCAATGTCCTGCAGTCTCAACGTCCCTCTTGCTTTGAGCAATTTGAGAGTCTTAGTATTAGTATAGATGGATTGAAAACCCATCTGAAGCTCATCACCGATAACTGTCAAAAGCTTCAAGGGTCTATTGATTCTTTAGATAAAAAGGTCAGCGAGCACTTAACCTAGTGTTCCTTGTATACTCCCTCTTCTGACAATCGCCACTCTGTATTCTCCTTTCATGACTTCTTCCAACAACCAGCTCCTCCTGTTTGTAATCCTATGAAAACCTGGTTGGTCCGTGTATAGATTAGGCCTGATGGTATTGTCCCATATTTCCTAGTCCCCCTTGTAAATACCGGCTCCAATTTCAATGTATGTAAATATCATGCTCTTCCTTAACATTGCTGGCAAGATCTTGAGCAACATGACCAAATGAAAGGGTCTACTATGGGTGGTGGCATAGTTGCCTATAAACGGTTTGCCCCTAGCACTCTATCTCTTTGCAAAATCATCCCACAACCATTGACTTCTACCAACTCGAGTCTCAGGGCGTCGATCTAGTTATTGGGACAGATTTTCTAAACCGTCACCTTCCTTTTGGTTTATCTACTAAGGAAATGATCTTGACAATTAGTGGTACCTTAGTACACGTTCCAGCATGTGAAAAGATTAAAAAGGTACTAAAGCCTTTTGAAGCGGACTTACAGATAGTCATCAAATGTGCACCCTCTTCTCCATTCACGGACCCTCTTACAGAATTCATGGAGTCACCAGTGGCTTCACCAATCCCAACTACAACTGAGTTTAGTCCAAGGCCTGATGCACAACCCCAAATGACTACTTCTGAACTAGATGCTTATATTTAGAATTTGCTTCATGTTGATGAGCAAAAAAGTCTAAGAAATATTCATATGATGCATATGTGTTCATCTTTATTGCAAATGCAACAAAGGTTTGTGCAGGACTGCAGCAGTGACTCCCCCCTTGCCTTCAAACATATTTTTCAGCACCAGGTTGCTCTTCCCCTGAAAGAAGGTTCTAAACCTTACAAGGAGAGTCCATATGGCTTTACCCAACAGGATTGCATTCTGTGGTATCTCTTTTAGAACCTTCTTTTAGGGGAAGAGCAACCCTAAACCCTAAACCGATCTGCAAGAAACATAGGAGTCTATCTGCCTTTGTTCACTCCATAGGAAATTGACTCTTTTGTACATACCGGATACCATTACATACACTACAGTTGTTTTGTTTTGGCCATTGAGCCTTTGTTTAGGTCTGGCATTAATGCTACCTACATGGTCAGTCTAGTAGATACACGGCACTTGAATATCAAAGATGCACGTATAGGTTTAGTACATGGCAGTCTCAATAAGGAGCCCGCCATCTACACAGTCGTATATCCCAACTTCAAGATGTCTTTACACGATCCCCATTTGTCCACAGCACTCCGTTTGTAAGTACAGGTCAAAGGTCTTTCCATGAAACCCTGCTCAAAACATTGTGCCATACATGTTAGGTCTATCAATTATCTTGTCTCAACTATTAATCCAATTCCCCGCCTATTTTGTATAGCAAGTCCAATGCAGAAATAACCAGATTTCCTTTTGATGCATTGCCTATGCCAGAAGAGTGGGAAATGGATTATAAGAATGTACTACCTCTGCACAGCTTCCTCAGTTCCAAATTGAGGACTCTCAATCAAAAGCAGTGATCAAAAGACGCTCTGCAGATCATGGTAAAAGGGTTATGCATCTCTCCTTTCCTACTTCATCTCGAGTCTCTATTGCTGGTATCCTAGCTATTGATAGTGAGGTTGCTTCTGAGGCTCCACTTCCTCCTGAAAAAGCTGAAGCTGTTCAAGATTGGATCTCTACAGCTACTACTTCACGATATCTTGCAGATGCTACTCTATAGTACAGATGTTCTACATTGATTAATCATCTTCCTCAAACGCACTCCAACTTTGATGCTGTTACATCTTCAGGTAGAGTGCAGCCAATGATGATGTTCCGACCGACACAATGGCCTACCGCCTCTGGTTTCCATTCCTCTTTTGCTGATGGCCAACTCAAGTCTATTCATGATCCATATGCATTGGTGGATAAGGCAGCTGACGATATACCAGTCAGAGCAGCAGTAGCTCAACTGGTGCAATTCACACAATCTTGCAGTCCAAGAATGTTTGGACGCCTGCCATGCAGCATTCTATGATCTTCAGTTGGCAGTCGGCAAACTAGACCACAAGGTACATCATATCCTACAAGAATTACAAGCATCTAGTCCTACCTCTATAGCCGAATAGTCAATGTACAATTCTTTTCCTCCAGCATTACCTCCTCCATCTGCCAGCCCTCTCGATCCTTCTTCGCATCCTGTACATGCATCGACCTTTATGCTTCTTCCTTTAGATATTTATGATTTTGAGAATTCTGATGATAACACTGATGAGCCTACCCAGTGGATACCTATCATCAGAGCTTTTCGGTGGACCGATCAGGATGAACAAGCCCAAGATCCAACTAAGGTTATTCCGCCTATTCCCATGATTCCGTTGGATCCCACTTTGTTCTTTCCCTATGTCACTCCTGATCCGCCTACAGTCTCACGACCCACTCTTGCACCTCCTACTGACACTCTCCATCCCATGTCTCCTAGTATGTGTTCTATCAGCTCTTCCACTCTATCACCGTTCCTGTTTATGAACCAAGCTCCTAAACCTGAGCCTATGGAAGAAGGTCCATAGCCGTCTTCCTCAGCTCCTCCACAACAACAAGCTTGGCATGGAAGGCGAACTACTTTTATGATTCTCCAAGTGCACAATTCATACGTGGAGAATTTCAGATGCATTATATAGATGGCATCCTGAATGAGCAAGCTGATCTTCGCCAATGTCTCCAACATAAGTCCTTTCCAGGGTATATCCTGAATATTGATGCAGCATCCCCGCAAGCAATGAAAGACATCCTGAAAATCTTTTATGGGCATATGATGTCTTTAGTCACCATTTATAGATGGAATCCTTGCGACACTGCAATAGAGACCACAAAGGGCTTTATAGGTGTAATAGCAAATTGGTGGGAGTTTCTCTCTGATGAATCTAAGGAGCATATCTTCTCCAGTGTGGATAGTAATCATCAGCTGAATGCTCCTGATGCTCTTATTACAGCAATCTCTAACCAATTCCTACCAACATTTATAGATGATCGAGCCCAAGCGTCCAATGAGTTTCTCTCTGATGAATCTAAGGAGCATATCTTCTCCAGTGTGGATAGTAATCATCAGCTGAATGCTCCTGATGCTCTTATTACAGCAATCTCTAACCAATTCCTACCAACATTTATAGATGATCGAGCCCAAGCGTCCAATGAGTATTCAGCCCTCAAACTTTGTGATCTGTTCTAGCTCGAGGCCTACAATGCCCATGTCCAATAGTTAGTCTACAGGGCTGGTATATTCGCTGACACTTCTGCTAAGCGCCACTATCTGTATAGTCTTCCTCATAGATTAGGTGAAGCCATCATGGCATTAATCGAGGCTCAAACTAAGCTTGTAAATATTGATAACAAGCCCATCGAAGTCCAAAAGACTGTCACCGATTTTACATTTGCTAACGTTTTCCAACTGGTCCAAGTTTATATATGCAGGCAACGTACAGAATTCACCTTGCGTAAAAAACTCAAGAAACTTGGCCTTATTTCTCCTACCGTTTGCTAGCAATTTGTTGGTCATCAGGATTTCTTCCCCCCTGCTTCTTCTTCTTCCCGCAGGACTCGCTCCCCTTGACAGAACAACAAAAGATCTTCCAGATGTTCTTGTGGAAGTTCTCAGTTTCCCAGAATTAGGAAACTGCCCTGGCGTCACAGGTATCAACATCGCTCCCAACGGTTTCTTCGCAAATGCAGCTTCAGCCAGAATCGTAAGGCCTCCTCCTCTAGATGTTTCATTTGTGGCAAGAAAGGCCATTTTGCAAAAGATTGTCCCCAACAGCCATGCAACCCCCAACAAAAGCAGCTGAAAGGGTTTTTTGCAATGATCAACCAGCCTGAAAATTGGGAAGTCATCTCCCAAAGTGTCACCGATGAATCTTTATTCGAATGTTCTGAATCTGACACTCAACAATGCTTTCACTATCAATTGAGAGTGAACATCAACTCCTCGAGTTCATCTGACGAGACTGCCCCGTATATAGCTACATGAATTTCCCACAGCATCGCCATTCTCAAGTTGACATTGAGATCACATCTGCCTCTGATGATGAAGGTGGACCAGAAGACATAGATGATTATTTCCATCCTTCTCCTCCAAGGCATGGTCGTGGCCGAGGTCGTGGTAAAGGTTTCCAATGCGGTTTTGAAACCAATGACCTAGAAACTTCAGAGGAGTTATCAGATTTCTCCCGACTTTCCTGTGCATCTAAAGCTTTTGTACATCAACCCTCTCCTGTAAGTCCTTATTACGGTCCTTCAGTTTTTTGACCACTGCACAGTATACATGAATCCACTAGTCTTTTTGCCTCACCATTCTGGCAAACACTTGTCCATACCTTGTTTGCTCCACCCCGTACTTTCACTACTAGGACTGTAGGTCCCTCATGTTTTGAGTAGTTTGAGAGTCTTAGTATTAGTATTGATGGTCTCAAAACCCATCTTAAACTAATCACTGATAACTTCCGAAAATCACACGGCTCTATTGAATCCCTAGATAGGAAAGTCAGTGAGCATATGTCCCAGTGTACTCTTTATACCTCTGCTCCAGGTGACCGCCCTTCTGTCTTTTCCTCCCAAGATTTCTTTCAACAGCCTGCTCCTCCAGTAAAGAACCCAATGAAAACTTGGCTCATTCAATCAACCTCCTGGTGTTGTTCCATACTCCCTTGTTGCACTTGTAGATACTAGATCTAGATTCAATATATGTAAGTACCATGCTCTAGCCACCTATTGTTGGGAACCTCTAGAATCCCATGACTAGATGAAGGGCTCTACCATGGGTGGTGCTATTGTGGCTTCCAAACGGTTCGCTTCTTGCATTCCTATTTCCATTGAAAACCATCCTACCGAGATTGATTTCTATCAGTTAGAATCACAGGGTGTTGATATTGTCATCGAAACAGATTTCCTCAACTGCCATTTACCTTTCGGTCTTTCAAAAGACTAGATGGCTTTGACTATTGATGGCACTCTAGTGCATGTTCTAGATCGTGAGAAAATCCACAAAGTCATTAAACCCTTCGAAGAAGATTTGCAGATTGTAAATACTTGTACATCACCCTCTATTTACTGTGATCCACCTGCAGAATTCATGGATACTCCGGCAGCTTATCCCATTCCCACTACAGTTGAGTTTAGTCCTAGACCTGATGCACAAGCTCCACTTTTAGGGGCTAAGCTTGATCAGTACATCCAGGAGTTGATTCATGCCAATGAACAAAAGTGCTTGAGGCGCAGTGCTCACACTTTACACATGTGCTCCTCATTACAACAAATGCATGACAGGTTTGTATCCGATTGCAGTATTGAGTCACCTTTGGCCTTCAAGCATGTATTTCAGCACCAGGTTGCTCTCTCGCTAAAAGAAGGGTCCAAGCCCTACAAAGAGAGCCCTTATGGATTTACCATGCAAGATCGCATCCTGTGCAATCAGGAAATCACAGAACTCCTTGAGATGGGTCTCATCTCAGAATCAAGATCCGAATGGGCAGCCGTAGCCTTCTATGTAAATAAAAACTCCGAGCAGAAGTGTGGTAAGAAGAGATTGGTCATCAACTACAAGCTACTCAATAAATGTTTGATATCTCTTTCTCATCCCATTCCTAATAAGGAATATCTAATGTAAAAGATCGCTGGTGCTAAGGTGTTTTCAAAGTTTGATTTAAAATCTGGGTTCTGGCAAGTCGGTCTTCTCCCTTCAGATCGACACAAAACAGGGTTTGTAGTCCCTCAAGGCTTTTATGAGTGGAATGTCTTACCTTTCGACCTTAACACTGCCCCTGTGGAATTTTAGAAATTCATGGACTCCATTTTTAGTCCATACCATTCATTTTGTTGAGTGTATATAGATGACATTCTTGTATATAGCAAAGATGAGGCCTCCCATCTGAAGCATTTGCAGGTTGCCTATAATCTCCTCAAATCCAAAGGACTCGCCCTCTCAGCAAAGAAGATTATGGTTGGCCAACCAACCATCAACTTTCTTGGAGTCCAAATTCATAAAGGAGTATTACAAATGCAAGATCATGTTCTAAAGGCTCTTCTTGCTTTTCCTGATGAAATCAAGGACCGAACGTAGCTACAACGCTTCCTTGGTTGTCTGAATCACATTTCTTCCTTCTATGAGTAGCTTGCTAAAGACCGCTACCAGCTCCAACTCTGTTTACGCAAAGGTGGTCCAACATGGGGTCCACCACAAAGTGCAACAGTTCAACATATCAAGGAGAAAGTCCAACAGCTGCCCAGTCTTACCATCCCTCTACAAATGGTAACCTCATCATCAAAACCGATGCCTCTGACCAATTCTGGGGAGCCATTCTACTTGAGAAAACTCCTTCACAGGAAGTAATATGTGCATTCCGCTTGGGCACATTCCAAGGCGCTGAGCTTAACTATCACTTAATCAAAAAGGAGATCCTTGCTGTCAAGTGTGCTATTCAAAAGCTTGAGCTGTTTATTCTAAATAAGGAGTTTACAGTCCGTATGGACAACCACAACTTCAAAACCTTCTGCACCCGATGGATAGATAAGCAAATCGGCTGAGGACGTCTTGCTCGCTGGCAAGAGTTCTTCACCATGTACGATTTCTCACTGGAATGGAAAAAAGGGAGTACCAGTGCCATTCCAGATATGCTCTCTTGAGAAGGTGCTCTCTATTGGGCCCAACACAACCATGGATTATTATTGCCCACAAGCAATGGTCCGGGAAGTACATAATACGACTCTCCCATCATGATGATCAGACACTGTCCTTGAAAGGATAAGACCTTCATCATGATTCTTGTAGCTCTCATCCTCCCTTGCTCACCTACCTTGCTCCATGCTCCGTTTGCGAGCACTCATCCACTCATCTGCTCCCTTGCTCATCCGTCCACTGCTCACCCACTCTTTTCACCATGCCAAGAATGTATACACCAAGAAATTCGATGGTTTCCTGGCCAATCTGTATTTTCTTTGCAGAAAGGGCAAGGCCTTTTGCCTTTAATAGATCATATACAATAGTAAGGTGCTTGATGATAGCGGAAGTGAGAGAGAGGGAGAGAGAGAGGAGTGCACACGATATAGCTACTTGTACACTAAGTGTATTAACAATGAACATGAAGATATACATGTGAACCCCTTAGGGTTAGGGTTAGGATTAGGGTTTGCCCCTATGCCCTATGTGGATAGTGCAATTTACACTATCTTTAACACCCCCTCTTAAATTGCACTGGGTAAGTAGAGGGTGCATGTACAAGACCTTTCTATGAATTTTGTTTGGTGCGTATGCTAGCATCCAAAACTAAAAAGAAATCAGAGTAGTATGTGCGTATGTGAGCACAGTGACTATGAAGCAGAAGCATGTACAATGAGTACAACTTACGATCCTGTACATATCATGGATTTCCCCCTCTTAAGTTGTGGGTCATCCTTCGCCTTTGGGAATAAAACCCAAAAGATAGGCCGAAAGGAAGAGGAAGGAAATATGGAGAAAGTCAAGTCCACCTGGATCAAAGACTGGTCAATCAAAAGATGACTGCGTGAATGTCTACATGTATGGCTGCGTCCTGAACATGTCAAAGCTGAACATGTCATGAGTAATCATGGACTGTGCAGCTGCTCTGAAGAAGAGGCATCTGAATGTGAGGCTAGTTGATGTAGCTATGGAGAAACAATCCGGTAGGTTGTGACATATGAGGTTGTCACCACCCCAAAAGAATTGATAGCAATGTGTGAGGTATGCTGCAGTAGAAGTATAATCTCTGTCGAATGATGCAGGGTCGAAGAAGACCGCATAGTCGGTGTGGACAAAGTGATCCACAGGCTGAAAATATGGGACCGAAGGTGGAGGTATGATACGCTGCTCTACTGAATAAGAGGCCCGCTCAAATGACAAGGTATAGGAACCTGTCCAACCTGTATGCTCAACTATCATGAGCTGGAGGTCATCTGATGTGTGCATGGCTAAACATTCATCGGCATGGGATGTAGCATCTGTCATAAGCTCATCGAGAAGGAGCTGACAGTGTAAAGGCCTAGAAGCCTAAATACAACTGAAAGTGCATAAGATGTCCCTGAGGCGAATGAGGTGCCGAATGCTGATGTAGGGACTGATCTATAATCCTGGATCCAACCATTGATCTGCATCAAGTATGGATTGTATACGACAGCCATAAGTGCATGATGAAACACTGAGTCTCCCCAAGTTGTGCTATGGCTGAACCTGATGATGTCTACTGCACTAGAGCATGACCGCACTGATGCATAAGTATCCTCATACTGAGGAATGATCTGCTGATCAAAAGTGGTGGTCATAACTGGATCCAAGGATGCAATGTGACATGAGTGATCCGATGCTAAAATGTCCTAAAGACTGATCTACTGATCTGAACTACTGAAGGGAACTGAGCCCAAGTTATGCTCTATGTCAGAGGTGAAAGCATCAGTGATGGATGCTGGAATGGAATCACCTGAAGAGCTGAATGTGCTGGGGCATATATCTTTGCATGTGGCAGAAGATGTGAGTGCCTCATGCTGAGGACTTACCTGCTGAATAATTGCATGATCATAGGTGAACTCCTACTCAATATCTACATATGATGTGACAGTAGATGGAGTCAGATCCATCCATGAATGTGATGGCTGAACATCACTAGAATCAGCTTGTGCTGATGTAGATGGGGCTACCTCGTACTGAGGACTTACCGTCAAATATACCTCGTGTTGAGGGCTTACTATTGAATGTGCCTCATGCTGAGGGCTTACCAAGAAGTGTGCCTCATGCTGAGGGCTTACTGAGGAATGTGCATGATCAGAAACTGCAGGCTGATCCATGCTAACATCTGAGGCATCTGCAACTGCATCTGATCTGTTAAGGCCAATGAGGCTAGAGTTTGCATCATAGACTGGTACATACCCTATGGCAATGAATGGTCAAAGTAGATTCTCTTTCCACTCACGGATCTCGTCCGGAGTCATGACTAGTGTATCATCAACGTGTACCGACGAGAGTGTCTACCCATGAGAACAATGTAAAGGAGCTGCCACTGGGGGGCTTATGCTATACTGTCAGAACCAAGTCATGTGAGAACTAATGTGTGCCAAGGATCAAGCCTATAGTAAAGTGATGACAACTATGTGTCAGGAGTAGCCAAGAGGCTATACAAGGCTGATGTATATGTACGGAAACCAATGCCAAAAAATAGTCAACAAATGTGACTGTACATGGATGGCATGTGTGCGTGCAAGAAGAATGCAACAATCCTGAATCTGAGGAGGAGAACTCTGCCAAGTGTCACCCTGGTGTGGTGAACTGCCAAATGCCAAAAGAACTGAACTGGTGTCAGATGTGTGAAAGTGAATACCGATGATAGATCCGATGGGACTGACGCCGATGGGAACTAATCGGGTAATGTGGCAATGGCTGACTTGGTTTTGTGGAGTTGGATCTCCTCTATGGTGGTGCTAGTCTACAGCTAGACTACACATCAAATCGCAAAATGTAGCAAACGAATTTTATCTTGATTCATTTTAAGTGTTGGATATGCTGCAAAGGATCAGGAGGTGGTTCCGATGAGGAGGAATCAATGATGCTGACTTGTAGAAATGTCAGATAGCAGATCTGATGTCCCTCGAAAGGATAGGCCAAACTTTGATCCCAAGAAGGCCAAAAATGATGATGTGGCCTAGAGGGTGATGTGGCAGACTGGTGATCACATGCAGAATACAACTGTGCCTATGAAGAGGCAACTGTGCATGTCTAGCACTCTGTGTGCTGAGGTGGCACATGGGTGACTGTGCTGCTGAGGTGTCCCTTGCTGATGTGGTAGGTTGACATGTCACTGCTGATTGGGTAGCTGAGGTGGCTAGTGACTAAACCAAGGGGAACTCCACCTAACCCTGGCTAGACCACCAAACTAACTTGACCAAGTCCTTAACTAACTTAACCAACCCTATCTCTTTAGGGTTGGCTTAAGTGAAGCCACGTGTCATCTCCAAAGGTTTGAAACCTTGGAGGAGATGGAAATGGCGATGCACTACAGGTTCGCTGGTCGTCGCGCAGAAGAGCTCGTTTGGCTCATAGAGTTAGAAGCTGCCGCCATGCGGCTTGAAGTTTCTTTGATGGAGTTCAAATGGTTGGCGTGGTGAGGAAGCTTCATCAAGAACCTGCTGATAATCCATCTCCCAATAGGAAGTGCATCAAACTTAAACCTGGTCACCTCAGCATTAGTTTTACCATATATAACACATTCTTCACTATCATTGACATGACAAGGGACAGGGTTAATAGTGGACACTAGATAATTAACAGATCTGACATGTATCGCACATTGCACATATTTGGGCTTCATGTCTAGACCATTTATCTGGACATACAATCATAAAGTAGTAGACAAATGGGGGTCAGTCAAAGACATCTTAAAATTGGGATACACCACTATATATACAGGCTCTCGATTTAGGCTGCCGTGTACAAGCCCTATGCAAGCATTATGAAGATGAAGGTGGCAAGTATCAACTAAGCTGGCCATGCAAGTTGCATTAATGCCCATACGAAATAGCAATTCTATGGCGAGAATGAAGCAACCATAATGTATGTAAGGGTATCTTGAAGACTAGAAAGAATCAATCTCACGGGGAGTGAAAAGAGGGAGGTATACACCTGTGGAACCCTCATCTGCAATGTTGATCACTACCTCGGATACCTTGACATGTTTTAAAGCTTTGAAGTGGAATGCAGAGAACTTGTAAATACCCTCGGGCTGATCATTGGCATGTTCCAAGTAGCTTTGCTATTAGTAAGCTCAGTGGAGGTGGAAACAGAGGAAGTAAGGCAGGAAGCAGAGAAACGGGAAGACACGGAACGGATCACTTTGGCCATATTGGGATATGAAGCTTTGTGATCTCGGGGTAAGATATCCTCAAGCGGGGCAGCTCAACCTCAACAAAGCTCTCTCGACCTTCAACAAGGGAGCTCGCAGTGGTCTCTTGGACCTACTTACACACAGAAATATCAAGGCTCTGATACTTAGGGTTTAGGTTTAGGGTTTAGGGGAATATATTAGGGAGCAAGAGGATACAAGCTTGGAAGATAGACTGAAGGCTCAGGCAGACTCTGCCTCGCAAATGAGCCATAGAAGCCATTATATAGGGGAGAGTAAGTGGCTTCCAGGTGGCTGTCAGTATCCCATGTGGTAAGTAGAACCTTTTGAGCTGGAGTTCACTAACTTAGTGGAGTACCATAGGGTGACAAGACATAAAGGTGAAGGTCTTACCTGGGACGTCAGGCAGTGTCTATTCACTAGAGAATCCTAAGACATAAAGGTGAAGGTCGTACTTGGGACTACAAGCAGTGTCTAATCACTAAAGAATATATATATATATTACAAGAATCATGATGAAGGTCTTATCTTTTCAAAGACAGTGTCTAATCATCATGACCATTGTTTATGGGCAAGAGTAATCCATGATTGTGTTGGGCCCAGTAAAGAGCACTTTCTCTTGAAAGCATATCAGGGATAGAATTGGTACTCCCTTTTTTCCGCAAGACGTCCTCGGCTGTGATCTACTTATCGATCCGTCGGGTGTAGAAAGTTTTGAAATTCTGGTTATCTGTTTGGACTGTAAACTCCTTGTTCAGGATGAAAAGTTTGAGCTTTTGAATAGCACGTTTTACAGCAAGGATCTCTTTTTCAATTGAATGATAATTGAGCTCAGCATCTTCAAACATGCTTGAATGAAATGCACAAATGACCTCTTGCAAAGGAGTTTTCTCTAGTAGAATGACACCCCAAAATTGATTGGAGGTATCGGTTTTGATGATGAGGTTGGCATTCGCAGAGGGGATTGTGAGACTGGGTAATTGTTGCACTTTCTCCTTGATATGCTGGACATCAGTAGTTTGAGCAGGACCCCAAGTGGGACCTCCTTTGCGTAGACAGTTGGAGCTGATAGCGGTCTCTGGCGAGCTGTTCATAGAAAGGAGAAATATGTTTTAAGCAACCAAGAAAGTGTTGCAATTGTGTTCGGTCCTTGATTTTGTCAGGGAAGGCAAGGAGGGCCTTCAAAACATGATCTTGCATCTGTAGCGCTCCTTTATAGATTTGGATGCCTAGGAAGTCGATGGTTGGTTGGCCAACCATAATTTTCTTCGCTAATAGAGCCAACCCTTTAGATTTAAGGAGATCATATACAACCTATAGATGCTTCAAATGGGAAGCTTCATCTTTGGTGTACACTAGAATATCATCTATATATACTAAGCAAAATGAATGGTATGGACTAAACATGGAGTCCATAAATTTTTGGAATTCTACAAGGGTAGTCTTTAGGCCAAAGGGTAAGACATTCCATTCATAGAAACTTTGAGGAACTACGAACTCTATTTTATGTTGGTCCAGAAGGAAGAAGACCAATTTGCCAAAACCTAGCTTTCAAATCAAAATTTGAAAATATCTTGGTGCGAGTGATCTTTTGCATCAAATATTCCTTGTTGGGAGTGGGGTGAGAAAGAGATATCAAACATTTGTTAAGTGGTTTATAATTGATGACTAATCTCTTTTTACCGCACTTCTGCTCAGAATGTTTATTCACATAGAAAGCTGCAGCTGCCCATTCGAACCTGGATTCGGAAATGAGGCCCATCTCAAGGACTTCTAAAATCTCTTGGTTGCACAGGAGGCGATCTTTCTAGGTGAAGCCGTAAGGGCTCTCTTTGTAGGGCTTAGACCCTTTCTTCAGTGGGAGAGCAACCTGGTGCTGAAATACCTGTTTGAAAGCCAGCGGTGACTCACTACTGCAATCTGATACAAACTTGTTGCACATTTGTTGTACTGAGTAGCACGTATGCAAAGTGTGGGCACTTTTCCACAGGCTTTTCTGTTCATCAGCTTGAATTAATCCTTGAATATAATCATCAAGATCTGTTCCAGATAATGGATCTTGAGCATCAGGCCTTGGAGTCAATTTAGCTATAGCGGGCAGAGGAGAGCTAAAGGAGTCTCCATAAATTCTGTAGGTGGATCACAAAAGGGAGAAGAGGCTGGTGTACAATTATTTACAATTTCTAAATCATCTTCAAATGGCTTTAATATCTTTTTGAGCTTCTCACGTGAAAGAACATGGACAAGGATTCCACCAATTGTAAGAGCCATCTGATCTGTTGAAAGACCAAATTTCTAAATCATCTTCAAACGGCTTTAATACCTTTTTGAGCTTCTCACGTGTAAGAACATGGACAAGGATTCCACCAATTGTAAGAGCCATCTGATCTGTTGAAAGACCAAAGGGCAAATGCCTCTTGAGGAAATCTTATTCCAATAACAATATCCACACCCTGTGATTCAAGTTGATAGAAATCAATCTCAATGGTGTGGTTATGAATAGAAATCGGGATGCGAGAGGTGAACCAGTTGCAAGCGAATATTCCACCACCCATCGTAGAACCCTTCATTTGGTCATGAGAAGCTAAGGGTTCCCAGCAATAGGTAGGAAGAACATGATATTTACATATGTTAAACCCTGACCCTGTATCTATAAGGGCAATAAGAGAATAAGGGACAACACCTAGAGGTTTGATCAAAATTTGGATAAGCCATGTTTTCATCAGATTCTTGACAGGGGGAGCAGGTTGCTGAAAAAAATCATGGAAGGAAAAGATAAATGGGCAGTTCTCAGAAGTGGAGGTATATAGAGAACATTGGGACATATGCTCACTGACTTTTCTATCAAGTGACTCAATAGAACCTTGCAGTTTTTGGCAATTATGTGTGATTAGTTTGAGATGGGTTCTAAGGCCATCAATACTAATGCTAAGGCTTTCAAATTACTCAAAACAGGAAGGACCAGCAGGAGTTGTTTTAGCAACAGGAGGGGGAGGGGCTGACAAAGTATGCACAGGTGTTTGCCAAAGAGGTGAAGGCAAGGCAGGACTCATGGAGATGTAACCCATTCATTGATAGCTTCAACTTTCTCTGGAGAGAATGATGCTTGAGAAGTGCCATCATTTTTTGCAGCAGGAATGCATGCGATAGAGACACAAGAGGAAGTAGGAAAAGATAAGCGTATGACTCTTTTGCCATGCTCATGAGATAAATGCCTGCGAATCAAAGATTTGGACTACGTGTCTTCAATCTGGAACTGTGGGAGCTGAGAAGATGCTTCATCGAGAATATGACAATAATCCATTTCCCACTCATCTGGCATGGGAAGAGCATCAAAAGGAATCTTGGTGATCGCAGCATAAGTTTTTCCATATAAAATACATTCATCCTTAGGACGGATATTATGAGGAATAGGACTTATAGTGGAGACTAGGTAATTCACAAAACAGACGTGTATAGCACAATGCTCAGAGTGGGGCTTTATAGCACAATGCTCAGAGTGGGGCTTCATTGACAGACCTTTGACCTGTACATATAGGCAAGGGCAGTAGCAAGATGAGGGTCATGAAGGGACATTTTGAAGTTGGGATATACAACAGTATAGATAGGCTCCTTGTTAAGGCTGCCATGAACCAAGCCTATGCGAGCATCCTTAAGGTTTAGGTGGTGAGTGTCCACTAGGCTAGCCATATAAGTAGCATTGACACCAGAACGAAACAAAGGTTCTATTGCTAGAAGAAAACACCCATAATGAATATAATGATATCCAGTATGTACAAAGGATTCGATTTCCTGAGGGGTAAACGACGAAAGATAAATACCAGAATTGCCTTCATCGGCAATGTTTATGCAAACCTCAAAAATCTTCACATGCTTGAGAGCCTTAAATTGGAGCGCAGAGGACTTATAGACTTCCTTGGGATCAATCGTTGGCAGGTTCCAAATATTCTTGCACTCAGTGGTTTCAGTAGAGTTGGAGGCGAAGCAGGGAGCAGAGATATGGGCAGACAAGGATCAGATGATACTCGCCATGGTAAATAGAAACTTTGGGAATGAACGGAGTAGATCCTCACACTGGTAGGCTCAAGCTTTTATGGCTCTCTCTAGCCTTTGATGGGGAGCACAAGTAGCGACTTTTGGAATTCTCAAAAACAAACTGACAAGGCTCTGATACCAAATGGGAACAGGAAACAACCGATCGGCGATAAGCAATAAGAAGGGTGAAGAGAATGTAGAGCATAGAGAAACACTAGATAGAAAACGTGCGGGAGCCGAGGATGATGCCAAGAGGAAGGGAGAACGTAAAGCTGGGCGAAGAAGCATGGATGAAACAAACATAAACGGGAAATGGAGTGGGAGGAGAAGTGCGCAGGAGAGGAGAAGAGCATTCGGAGGCATAGAAGACTTCGTAAGTAACACGGAAAGGAAGATCAATAGATGGAAGAAGGAAATATGGAGAAGGCATGCGAAGATGGAAACAAGGAAACTTGGGAGCAAGGAGACTTGGAAGCTTGAGTATATTGCAAAAGTCTTGATGATACAAGAGCTCTCAAAGGCAGACTCTGCCTTACAAATGAGCCAAAGAAGCCTTTATATAGGAGGGGGTGAGTGGCTTCTGAGTGGGGAATGAGCTGTATCGCACTATCTGAGTGAAATATTTAATACAATAGATAAGACATAAAGGTGAAGGTCTTACCCAGGACTACAGGAAGTGTCTAATCACCGAATAGCTCTACAATGTCATGATGAAGGTCTTATCCAATATGGACAGTGTCTATTCATCATGGCAGGTAGATTCTGGGATACCACCAGGGCCATTTCCAATGGGCAAAAACAATCCATTATTGTGGGTAGCCCAGAAAGGAGCACCTTCTCGAGACAACATGTTGGGGATGGCATTAGTGCTTCCTTTCTTCCATTCTATAGTGAAATCGCATCGTAAAGAACTCTTGCTAGTGGGCAAGTTGACCACCACCGATCTGTTTGTCAATTTGCCTGGTACAAAAGGTTTTGAAATTTTGATTATCTGTGCGTACATAACTCCTTGTTGAGGATGAAGAGTTTGAGCTTCTGAATGGCGCGTTTGATAGCAAGTATTTCTTTCTCAATAGAATGGTAGTTTAGCTCAGCACCTTGAAACATACTAGATCGAAACACACAAATGATTTCTTGTGAAGGAACCTTTTCTAATAATACAGCACCCAAAAATTGGTCAGATGCATCGGTCTCAATTACAAGGGTGGCATGCAAAAGGAATGTTAAGGTGGGGCAACTTTTGGATCTTGTCCTTAATTCGTCGGACTGCTTCAGTCTGTACTTCACTCCATGAAGGTCCATCCTTGCAGAGGCAGAGTTAGAGATGGAACCGGGTGACAAAACATGTGTGCCTCAGGATCTATGGAGCACTCTAAGGTGGATGGAACGTGTGTGAAAACATGATGAAGAGAGTGCTCATGACATGTACCTCAAGTCAATTAGGTTCTAAGATAGATTAGCTTGGACTCATAAAGAGAATCTTGAGATAGTGCAAAGTGCTTGATTGAAATTACTTTAAATGAACCTCCCTTTTATAGGTGAGGGTACTTACATCCATTTGCTTGCTCACATGTGGGATATCTCCTCCATGCCATGTGGCATCTTTCCCTTTACTCATACCTTTGCTCTACATGTGCTCATGGCACCACAACTCTCAACACCTCCCCTTGGTGCCATGATCCTTTGGCTACTGCAAGGTGGTTAGATGTGAGGCTACAAGATCAAATCCTCCCCTGGGTGCCTACATGGCTACTCTCAGGTGGTCAGGCTTGATTTACAAAATATAGGCAAGGTTGGTAAGGTTTTGGTTTCTCAATACATTCCATTGATGTCACCTTCTAGCTCATGGCTTGATGATGATGTCGTTGTCTTCTTCACTTGATGTATGACGCTTTGTTCTTTCATGTGCCTTAATGCTTTGTGTGTGGATGCCATGCTTTGTGCTATGGTCATCTCATGCACTAGTGCTTTTGGCTTGATTTTTGCATTCATGCGTCACTTTTCCATTTGTTGCAAAGGTCTTACCAATTGATTTCTTTCAATATTGGTAGTGTCTAATTGCATAAAATGATTCTAATCTAACAGGCAGGTAGAGCTCAAAATGACGATCACTTTTCCTTTTTGAAGCATGTGCAAATTCTTCCTGGATTGCAAGTTATGGCTTGTTGAAGCTTTTGTGAAGAAGAGGGGCCTTTGATGATGTGGCACAAGGATTCACATGCTGAATTCCATACTGTGCTTAACAAGAGGCTGTGTGCTTAGAAGGCATTGTTGACTGTGCATGCTGATGTGGCTTAACTAGCCCTATCTACTTGCTGACCAAGGTTAATTCTACCCAAGTTAAGTTAATCAGCAGTCAATGACCACACCCAACTAGCCAAGGTTAATTGTGGTTGGATTAAATTAACCACAGTTAAGCCTTATCTTGCCACGTGGCTTTTTGTGGGAACCTTAGCAAAGAAATGGAAGCTTTGAAGCTTCTCTGCTATGACGTCGGACGCGTGGGCATGGCGATTCGGAGAAGGCGGCGACGACGATGACACTTATCAACCAAGGGTGTTGACGATGGCGATGAAGTGGCATATGCTCTAGAGCTCCTATCGTGAATGGGCTGCGTGTGTGTTGTGACGAAGCACGAAACACGTTGCTTGAAGGCTGGAGCAAGAAACTGCGTCTGCTTTGAGGTTGCGCCTATGTTGGAGATGTAGGCTGTTGGGCAGTCTAAATTTAGAGGAGCTTGTCCATCAAAGATTTCGTGCTACAAACATTGTCGTTGAGGAGACTTGTGATGTTGATCTCATCATCGAACCCACCATTGCCCATCCCGTCGGCCTTGCAGATTCCATCCGCGAGCCAAGACTCGACTTTTGCTATAGATGCTTGTGAGCTTAGAAGCCAAGTTATTGGAGATGCTTGTCGCATAGATGGACACTGGGTGGAGCCGCTTACAAGAGGTGTGAAGAAGGTTGATGGAGAGGCTCGTTGCCTGCGGAGCTCGTTTTGTGCAACATCCAGTAGCTAGTGTTGTTATCTTTGTGTTGGAGATCTGGTAGGAGTCCCTAGGCTGCTACTCATCCGCTTAGAGCTTAAGGCTACGTTGCTTTTATTCCTGTGAGTCCCAATCCTTGTAGGTACTCAAGCAGGGTCTCAAAATTCTCTGTAGCAGCTTTCTTAAGCTATCTCACTCTGGAGAATAGAACCGAAAGAAGAGCCTCTTGAACCTTAAGGAATTTTACAATCTCAAAGAACATCTCAAAGAACCAACTGCCCTTCTCTCTCTCTCAATGGAGAATCGAGACCTTCCTCTTTCTCACAAGAAACACTCTCATGAAATAGATGGATGGAAAATTTCTCTCTCAAGAGACGGAAATTTGTTTTTAATCTAAAACTAAAACTAACCTAGGAGAAACACATGAGCTCCTAAGACATGCCTACAACTAATCTAAGAATGGGAGCAATCCTAGTGAACTACTATTGAGCTAAACTAGGAGAGAAAAACCTATGCTCTGATACCATGACAAAACATGTGTGCCTCAGGATCTATGGAGCACTCTAAGGTGGATGGAACCTGTGTGGAAACATGATGAAGAGAGTGCTACCTCAAGTCAATTAGGTTCCAAGATAGATTAGCTTGGACTCATAAAGAGAATCTTGAGATAGTGCAAAGTTCTTGATTGATATTACTTCAAATGAACCTCCCTTTCATAGGTGAGGGTACTTACATCCATTTGCTTGCTCACATGTGGGATATCTCCTCCATGCCATGTGGCATCTTTCCCTTTACTCATACCTTTGCTCTACATGTGCTCATGGCACCACAACTCTCAACACCGGGGTCCTTGGCTAATTGCTCATAAAATGGAGAAATGTGGTTGAGGCAACCGAGGAATCATTGAAGCTGAGCCGGTCTCTGATTTCATCTAGAAAGGCTAGTACTGCTTTAAGCACATGATCCTGCATTTGAAGTGCACCTTTATGAATCTATACACCAATAAATTCAATGGTTTCTTGTCCTATCATGATTTTCTTTGTAGAAAGAACTAGACCCTTGGATTTCAAGAGTTCATAAACAATCTATAGGTGCTTCAAATGAGAGGGGAGATGTTTGCTATACATCTATATATACAAGGCAAAATGGATGGTAAGGCGGAATCCATAAATTTTTGAAATTCAACCGGTGCTGCTGTCTTTAGCCCAAAGGGGAGTACGTTCCACTGATAAAAGCCTTGTGGAACTACAAAACTTATCTTATGCCTATCTGCAGGGAGAAGGCCCACTTGCCAAAATCCAGCTTTGAGATTGAACTTCGAGAAGAACGTTGCTCTAGTGATCTTCTGCATAAGATACTCTTTGTTGGGAATGGGATGCGACAAAGAAACAAAACATTTGTTTAGAGGCTTGTAATTGATAACAAGACGTTTTTTTCCTCTCTTTTGTTAAGAATGCTTGTTGACATAGAAAGCTGCTGCAGCCCATTCTGCTCTGGATTTAGAAATAATACCCATGTCTAGGAGTTCATCAATCTCCTGATTATAGAGTATTCTATATTGATGGGTGAAACCATATGGACTCTCCTTAAAGGGTTTATAACCTTCTTTGAGTGGAAGAGAAACGTGATGCTAAAAAACATGCTTAAATGCAAGAGGAGATTTACTACTACAATCGTTAACAAACAGTTCTTACATCTATTGTAATGAAGAGCACATGTGTAGAGCGTGGGTGTTCTTTCTCAAGCTCTTCTATTCTTTAGCATAGAGCAGTCCCTTGATGTAGTCATCGAGTTCAGCACCTTCCATAGGTTGTTCAGCATCGGGAAAGGCTTGAGGACTAAACTCAGTTGTTGCTAGGAGAGGGGAAGAATCGGGTGTTGAAGCAAACTCTGAGGGTGGCTCAGTAAATGGAGAAGAAGGATCACATTTACTGATAATCTGATGGTCTTCCTCCAAAGGTTTTAAAACCTTCTTGAGTTTCTCTCTTGCAGGAATATGTACCAATGTGCCACCGATTGTTAGAACCATTTGATCGGTGGAAAGGCCAAAAGGAAGGTGACAATTGAGAAAGTCAGTACCAATAACAAGATCAACCCCTTGAGATTCTAATGGGTAGAAATCAATAATTGTGGGATGATCAGCCAAAGAGATAGGAATACCAAGGGCAACCGTTTACATGCAACGATGCCACCGCCCATAGTCTCCCCATAGTAGATCCTTTCATTTGTTCATGCGACTCAAGAGTTTGCTAGCAAAAGGAAGGGAGAGCATGATATTTACAAACATTGAATCCAGAACCTGTATCAACAAGGGCAATGAGGAAATATGGTACAATTGACAAAATATGAAGAGGGGAGAGGAGAAGAGTGGAGATGAGGAGAGAGGGCACAGCTAGAGAGCACACCACAAATGACTAACTGTACACTAGAATTAGTTGAAAAAATAGAATATATACAAACCCTTTTAGGGTTAGGGTTAGGGGATCTAACCCTTTCCTTTATAGCACTCTATAAGGTTAGTGCTATGCACATATGATCACGTGATGGTGCTATGCACACATGATCACATGATGTTGAGCGTGAACTCTCAACACCTTCCCTCAAGATCAACATCATGAAGTAGGCCTTCCCTCAAGATGATGATTCTGGGGAATCGAAGAAGGACTGAGCATTACATTCCATCACACCCCTTTAATGGGAATGTCCTTCCTCTGCATCAAACCAAGAGCTAGTCGGTGTTTCTCGAATAGCTCTTTACCAAGTGGTTTGGTAAAGATGTCTGCAACATTTTCTTTGCTATCACAATGCTGCAGTGTGATGTCACCAAGTAACACTCTTTCTCTGATGAAGTGCTGTCTGACATCAATGTGCTTTGTTCTGGAGTAATATACTGGATTTTTGGCCAATGCTTGAGCCGATTGATTATCACAGTATATTGTTGTTGGCTTTGACTCATCAAAGTAATCTGTTTCTGACAATAGTCTTCTGAGCCATATAGCTTCACATGCACCTGTAGTGAGTGCCCTATATTCTGCTTCAGTCGAAGACAAAGAAACAGTTGGCTGTTTGTTTGACAACCATGATATAGCACCTTGACCAAGGAAAAATGCATATCCCTATGTCGATCTCCTGGTCTCATGATCTCTAGCATAGTCACTGTCACAGTATCCATGCAACCGTGGATGACTTCCTCTGTATTCTATCCCAAATTGTCTTGTACCTCTGATGTATCTCAAGACTCTTTTGGCTGCATTCCAGTGAGACTGTTTTGGATTTTCCATAAACTGTGCTAGTGAGCTTACTGCATAACAAATATCTGGCCGTGTGATTGTCAGATATATAAGAGATCCAATGAGTTGCCTGTAGTATCTGTCATTGACTGTAGGCTTTTCTGAATCTTTAGTAAGTTTCAAACTCTGTTCCATGGGAGTGGCTGCAATCTTGCAATCTGCCATATGAAACTTCTTCAGGAGACTGTCAACATATTTGAGCTGACTCATGAATGTGCTATCTGAATCTCTCCAGAACTCAATTCCAAGACAATAGTGCATAAGTCCAAGATCTTTCATGTTGAACTCTACAGATAAGTCTTGTTTTAGTTTTCTGATGAAGCTATCCTTGCTTCCTGTCACAATCAGATCATCTACGTACAAAAGTGCAATAGTAATATCTTCCCCTTGAACTTTGTAGTAGAGAGTATGATCTGCATTGGACTTCATGTATCCCAGATCAGCAAAATACTTGTCAATTCTGCTGTACCAACTTCTGGGTGCTTGCTTTAAGCCATAGAGACTTTTCTTGAGATGGCAAACCTTGTTCTCCTTTCCTGGTTCAACATAACTGGCTGGTTGTTGCATGTAGACTTCCTCGTCTAGATAACCATTGAGAAATGCATTTTTGACATCTAGCTGATACACATTCCATTTACTGAGTGTTGCTAGTGATATCAAGAACCATATGGAATCCATCTTTGCTACTGGAGCATAAGTCTCATCATAATCTTGGCCATATTGTTGTGCAAATCCTTTTGCAACTAATCTGGCTTTGTATCTCTGAATACTGCCATCTGGATTGTACTTCACTTTGTATACCCATTTGTTGGCTATGGCCTTCTTTCCTGGTGGAAGGTCGCATAATTTCCAAGTGTTATTTTTATACAAAGCATCCATTTCTTCATTCATAGCAGTTTGCCATTCTGGCTTGTCTACTGCGTCTTCGAAGTACACTGGCTCTTCTGTAGCCATGATGGTAGTCATAAGAGCATAGTTGGTGGTTTCCACCTGAATTGCTTTGCCTTTCTGAGCATATGTCAATCTGGCTAGTGGTCTGCTTTCCCTAGTAGACCGTCTGAGCTGCTGTGGCACTGCTTGGGGTGTTGCTGGCAATTCTTGCTCTTCTTCATCAACCTGTTCTGTAGATGACTGTGAAGTCGATGCTTCTATCTCCTGTGTAGGTGAGGTTTTCCATTCTGATTCCTCATCGAAGATTACATCTCTGGAGATAATGACTTTGCGGTTGATGGGATCATACAATTTGTATGCTTTGCTTTCTTCACTGTAGCCAACCATGATGCATTTGCGTGACTTCGCATCCAATTTCTTGCGATGATCATCATGTATGTGGGCATATGCTATGCAACCAAATATGCGGAGATGCCCAATGCGTGGCTTGTGTCCAGTGAATGCTTCATAAGGAGTCATACCTTGTATCGGTTCGGTAGGAAGCCGATTAAGTAAGTAGTTAGCTGTAGCTATTGCTTCTGCCCAATACTGATTCGGAAGATGCTTTTCACTAAGCATTGCTCTAGCACTGTCTGCTAAAGTCCCATTCTTCCTTTCAGCTCTTGCATTTTGCTGAGGAGTATCTGCACATGTGAATTGTCTTCGAATGCCGTGATTTTTGCAAAAGTTCATGAATGCTGAAGACATGTATTCACCTCCTCTGTCTGATCTCATGACCTTGATCTTTCTGCCTGTCTGGTTTTCTACCATGGCTTTGAATTCTTGAAATCTGGCAAACACTTCAGATTTCTCTTTCAAAAAGTAGACCCAACAATATCTGCTGTAGTCGTCGATGAAGGTCAAGTAATAAAGTGAACCATTGATGCTGCGGGTCTGGGCATAACCCCATACATCTGTATGAATCAAATCAAGAATACCTCGTGCACGAGAGGTACTTCTGACAAAGTTGGTTCGCTTTTGTTTGCCGAAGCAGCATGCTTCACAAACTTTTCCAAGAAACTGTAGCTTCGGAATCCCAATTGCCATATTCAGATTCCTTAGATCTAACAAGTACTTGAAGTTGACATGACCATATCTCTTGTGCCATTTTGCAGATAGCGGCATCTGTTGCATTTGAGCTGACATGGCATGCTTATCTGGTATTGTAGCTAGCATCCTATATAAGCGTCCTTCCTTGACACCTTTTGCTACTAGCTGACCTCTTTTGGATTTGTCTCTGATAGTGCATTCATCACCGTCGAAGATGACTTTGTAGTTGTGTTCCGTCATTTGACCTACTGACAAAAGGTTCTTGCTGAGCTTCGGAACATAGAGCACATCTTTGACTAATCCTTTTGTACCAGTGAAATTGTTCATAGGGATAACACCTGTCCCTTGAACCGGATTCGGTGTATTGTCTGCTGTGTAGATGACATTCTTTTGACCTTCTAATGGCTTCATTTCTGTGAACCATTCCTGGTGATTTGTCATATGAGATGATGCACCGCTGTCGATGTACCAAGGATCCTGTTCCACTTGGTCGACTTGATAGCTGAAATCCTCTTTGGGATTGAAATCAGTGTCTAGGTGCATTGTATCAGTCTGATGCAATTCCTCACTTGCAAGAAACATATTGCCATGTTCATTTGCAAAATGACTGTGACTAGAATGTCCACCACGATGATTTCCTCTTCCTCGGGAATTCCCTCGATTGACCACCTTGGTCATACTGCTTCTTGCGGCAATCTCTTTCATAGTGTCCAAACTTGTGACAATAGTTGCATTGAATGTTTGACACATTAGTGGATGCATTCCCTCGTCCTTGGAATCTTTCTCGGTTGGAATGATTTCCTCTTTGCTGATTTTGGTGTTGCTGAGGATGATGCTGATGCTGATGCTGATTTTGACTTTGTTGATGATGACCACTTTTCTGATATGATCTACCTCTGTTTCTGCCTTTGCCTCTGCTTCTGTCTGAAGCTGTGAATGCCTGATCATTAGAATGACCTTTACTGCTTGAATGGCCTGAGTCCTGAGTTCTTCACCAAGTAGAACTGACTGAAGTTCTTCCAGTGTTGGAATTTGCCGTTGGATGGCAATACTCTGGACTAGATTCTCATATCCTTCTCCTAGTCCATTCAGGATTACTTGAACCATTTCTGCGGGATTCATAGTCTCTCCTGCTACTGCAAGTTGATTGTTGTAGTCTTTGATGCGGAGTACATAAGCATGACCGGTTTCACTGCTGTTGCGGAAACTCTGGTTGATCTGGTTTCTCAGGGTGAGAATCCTGGATGTGTTCTTGGACTCGTAGAGAGCTGCGAACATATCCCATGCTTCTTTTGATGTCTTGACTGTGTTGAGCTGTCCTAGCATGACATCTTGCACATTCTGCTTGATCAGGTGATAGGCATACTTGTCTTTCTTATCCCATTCTGCTTGAGCTCGGGCAATGGGCAGGATCTGCTACTGGTGCGGAAACTGATGGTGTAGATGTAGATCCCGTTGTAGATTCCGTTGTTGGTGCTGTGACAACAGATGGAGTAGAGCTACTGGTGGCTGGATCGGCCAATGGTCTAGGTATGGATCCATCGACATACTCCCATTTGTCCTGAAGCACAAGAATGGTCTCCATTCGGTATTTCCATGTACCGTAATTGGAGTTGTCTAACTTAGCAGATGCCTCCAGATTGAGGTTGCTATTCGACATGGTGCAAACAATGTACTCAAAAGTGTCCTGAAAAACTCTGTATGAATCAACTGCAAATACACTGAAGATGCCAAGTGAAATCTCTGTATTGTCGATGAAGATAGAACTGCAGTATATAAGATCTGATCTGTGTTACAAGGCTTGTGGCAATGATGCCGGGAATAGCCAAGAGGCTTTACAAGGCTGAAAAATGATGTGCACGATGCCGTGAGATAGCCAAATAGGCTTTACAATGGTGGCATGTGTGTGTGAAATCAAGTGCTATCTGCCCACTGAACCAATCTGCAATGCCTCTGAACTCTGAAGTCTGCTCACTGAGCTGATGAACGTAAGGTTTCAGGTAATGTAATGATGTGAAATCGGATGTGAGCGTATGGACTGACTCCGAGTAGGTACTAGTCGGGAATTTCGGGCATGGCTTAGATTGGCAACTTGGGGAATTCAAAGCGTCCCCTCTATGGCGATCTAGTCTACTCTGATCTAGATCTAAACCAACCGTCGATCGATGAAAGAGCAGCAAATAATTCCTTTTCCTTTGTTCTTTTTAAGTGCTGGGTCAGATGCGTCGATGTAGAGGCAAATGTGCGTGAAGGAAGTGGTTTTGTCGGCGAGGCTCAAATGTGAGTGTAACTTGTGCTGAAATGTGCGCGTGATGTAACGAGCGCGTAGAGCACAAAAAATCGAGCGACTTTCCTTTTTGGAGCACCCTCAAATTCTTCATGGATCAAGAGATATGACTTGATCTAGGTGGAGGGGCAAAAGGAGTGCAAATGGTGCTCAATGATGATGTGTCACTGTGAGTCACATGCAGTGATGATGTGGCACTGTGCTTAGCAAGAGGTGTGCCAGTGAAGCTCTGTGCTGAGGTGGCAGGAGTGTGCACATGCAGTGTGTGCACAGTGTGCCTGGCAAGGGACTGTGCCTGCAGGGGTCAGTGCTGACTGAACTGCTGAGGTGGCAGTGCTGAGGTGGCACTGATGATGCCAACAGGGTGACGTGGCAATGCTGACGTGGCACAGGTGATGTGGCACTGATGACGTGGCACAGGTGACGTGGCACAGGTGACGTGGCACAGGTGACGTGGCACTGGTGACGTGGCACTAATGACGTGGCACTGATGACGTGGCACAAGTGACATGGCACTGATGATGTGGCACAGGTGATGTGGCACTGATGATGTGGCATAGGTGACGTGGCACTGATGACGTGGCACAGGTAGACGTGGCACTGATGACGTGTCACTGATGACGTGGTTGGTGACGTGGCTGATGACGTGTCACTGATGACGTGGCAGGTGACGTGGCTGATGACGTGTCACTGATGATGTGTCATGTGACGTGGCAGTCGGTGATGACGTGGCTACCGGTGCTGACGTGGCAGGTGACGTGGCACTTGGAGATAAGGTTGCCACGTGGCATGAATCTAACCAACTGATTTAACCGTGATTCACTTGACTTAACCACAATTGTTCAACCACGGTTAGGGGCAAACCTTATCTGGTTAACTGACTAGGGTTAGGCTGACCAACCCTATCTGCCATGTGTCGCAAGGTGAGTGTGTGCCTTATCCTCCACGTGTCAGGGCGTGGGTAGCCGGAATCTTTGGAGATGCCGACGAAATCTCGGGATTCCGTCGTCTTCTACGATGGTTTGTTGAGAAACTGTTCGTTGGAGGAGCTGCCACTGGGTTTTGTTGGAGATGCACTGACTTTGATGCCGGTTGTTAGAGAGCCAGTGTCCGTGGCTTAGTAGTTCTGGTGCGGTGGGCAGAACAGCGAGCCTCTAGCCACCGCTTCACGGGCGCACGGAGCTACAAACGGGCACAACAGAGGACATAAGAGACCCTTGGCTCAGCAACATGCAACGAACTGCGCCTCCAAGCTCTACTGCAGTCAAGGCTCACGCGGCCTCTCCAGTAGCGACTCCCTCACCAACGAGCCGGCACCTCCTACAACGAGACGTCCTGTGCATGCTCCTCAGCGACGGCCAACCCTCAGCCGCCTCTTCAATGAGCAACTCTGATGACGAAGCGCTACGCTCCAAAGCCCACACTGTGCATGAGGCTCTCGCAGCGGCCTCCTACAGCTTCAACGATAATGGTGACGGGTTCTGCATCACCAATAGCTTCACTATTGCAGAGCACCATCCACGACCCACTGCATCGTTTTCTCCACAAGCGGCCAGCACTCCTACAAAGACCCAGCTCCAGGAGGTGGCCTCACAACCGACAGACGCCCGGACTATCTCCACGCCAACGCCAGCGCTTCAAAAGACTGTTCATAGGAGTCGTCTAGTAAACGCTGGTTGAAGACTTGTAGTAGCTGGGCCGTGGGCATTGGGAGCTGTTGGCGTATGGAGCAAGGAAGGAGCAGCGTAGGTCGATGCTCATGAAGGTCGAGCAATTGACAACAATCAGCAGCAACGCCTTATAGAGCTGGAGATAGAAGCAAGTCGAGGCCTTGGCTATTGCAGGTGCTGTTGATCAGAGGCTCGTGGACGTTGCTTGGCAGATCTGTTACATGTGAGGAGCTATGAGTAGTCGTGGCTTGGAGAGGTAAGCTAGAAGCCGGTGATGGGCTGGAGATACACAGCAGCCAGAGCTGTGTGGACGGAGTTGGTTGCCTCTCTCTCTCAAAGCCTTAGTAAGAAACTGGTCTCTCTTCAACTCAAAGAATTCACCATCTCTTGCTCTAAGAAGAAGAAGAACAAATCCTCACAGATCTGTCTCACAAAATGAATTGAAATCCTCACAAGGAAACTCAAGAAATGAACGGAAATCTCTTAAGGAATGACGGAAATTTTCTCTCAAATGGACAGATGAAGATCTCTCATCGGAAGTGGACTCTCACGGAGAACACTCAAGAGAACTCTCAATCTCACAATCTCTCTCACACTCTCAAGAATCACAATGCCTCAGCAGAAGGCAAGGGAGCTTTGATACCATGACAAAATATGAAGAGGGGAGAGGAGAAGAGTGGAGATGAGGAGAGAGGGCACAGCTAGAGAGCACACCACAAATGACTAACTGTACACTAGAATTAGTTGAAAAAATAGAATATATACAAACCCTTTTAGGGTTAGGGTTAGGGGATCTAACCCTTTCCTTTATAGCACTCTATAAGGTTAGTGCTATGCACATATGATCACGTGATGGTGCTATGCACACATGATCACATGATGTTGAGCGTGAACTCTCAACAACAATTCCCTCAAGTTTAATCTGAACTCTGACTAACCAAGTCTTCATGGGATTGTGGACAGGAGGAGCGGGTTGTTGGAAGAAGTCGTGGAAAGAGAAAACAGAATTATGGGCTTCAGACTGTGTAGTGTATAGAGAGCATTGAGTTAGATGTTCGCTGACCTTATGGTCAAGGGAATCAATGGAGGACTGAAGCTTTTGGCAATTATCTGTAATGAGCTTTAAATGAGTACGAAGGCCATCTATGCTTATTCCTAGACTTTCAAATTGATCAAAACAAGGAGGACGAGAGGGAGTATGTTGAGTAGCTGATGGAAGAGGTGGAGGAGGAGCAGAAAGTGCATGAACAGGTGTACACCAGAATGGAGAAGGGAGGAAACTGGAAGAGTCATGAACACTATGAGGGGGACGAAATACGGAAGGACCAAAGTACTAACTTGTGGGAGGTAATCTGTACATAATGGAAGGAGCTTGGGAAGAATCAGACAACTCTTCAGAGGTTACACGGTCTCTAGTATGGAAACTAAGCTGGAACCGCTTACCTCTAGCATGACCATGAGCAAAACTACGACTGATGTATGCTGCAACTTCTTTAGGACCATCTTCGTCATCAGAGGCGGACGTGATATCAATGTCGATACGAGAGCCTCGATGCTGTGGATAATTCATGAAGCTATATACATTTGGGTCATCCTCAGCATAATGATGGTCGGATGAATCTTCAGGATGGAGCTGACAATGGAAGCATTGGGGAGTATCCGACTCTGAACATTCAAAGAGAGATTCATCTATGACACCCTGTGAAACAACTTCCCAATTCTCTGGTTGATTAATCATTACTAAGGAACCCTTGAATTGGCGCTGTTGTGGGTTGCGAGGCTATTGAGGGCAATCCTTGGCAAAGTGACCCTTTTTACCACGTATAAAACATGCTTACGAAGTTAGCTTGCGATTATTATTGAAGCTGTGGTGTCGGAGAAACCTTTGAGGTTGGCGCGAATAGTGACGGTGCCATTAAAGCTTACAAATCTTAGGAAATTGAGAGGATCCACAAGAGCACCTAGGAGATCGTGTTTTAGAATAGCGAGGATGCCTGGAGGAATGAGTAGATATAGGAGGACTAAAGTCGTGATGACCTACAAAATGCTCATAGATTGTTGGAGATACAAGGCCGATTTTCTTGAGCTTTTGGTGTAGAGAGTATTCTATCCATTGACGACGAATGTACACTTGGACCATTTGAAACAAATTTGCAAAAGTGAAATCAGCTACTATCTTTTGTATCTCGGTTGGCTTATTGTCAATGTTGACAATTTTCGTTTGTACCTCAATGAGCGTCATGATGGCCTCGCCTAACCAATGTGGGAGACTGTACAGATAGTGTCTTTTCGCAGGTGTGTCTACGAAGATGCTTGCATGATAAACCAGCTGTTGCACATGGGCATTGTAGGCTTCAAGTTGAAATAGGTCACACAGCTTGAGTGCTGAAAACTCATTAGAGGCTTGTGCATGATCATCTATGAAAGTCGACAAGAATTGATTTGAGATTGCCACTATAAGGGCGTCAGGAGTGTTAGGTTGGTGGTTGCCATCCACACTAGAAAAGATCTATTCTTTAGATTCCTCTGACAGGAATTCCCACCAATTGGCAATGAATCCAGTGAAACCCTTTGTTGTTTCAACGGTAGCGCCTCATGGATTCCATCTGTAAATTGTAACCAGAGACATCATATGGCCGTAGAATATTTTCAAGATATCCTTCATGGCCTACGAGAAGCTTCATCAATATTCTCAGTATGTATCCGGGGAATGACTGATGCTGAAGGCGTCTCTACAGATCAGCTTGCTCGTTTAGATCGCCATCAGTATAATGTGTTTGGAATTTGCCACGGATAAAGTAGGCACCTGGGGAATCATAAAAGGTAGTGCGTTTTCCATGCCAGGGCTGCTGTTGTGCTTGCGGAGGGGGAGTCGAAGTAGAAGATTGGGGATCTTCATCCATAACTCCTTGGTTCATATAAAAGAAAGGAGAAACAGAGGAAGAGGAAGTGACTAATAGAATACTGGGAGACTCGGGACATGGTGGTCGGGTTCAAGAATAGGTGCAGGAGGAGCTTGTTCAGGAGTCGAAGTATGCATAGGCAAGGCTTCAGGGGTGACATATGGAAATAAAAGAGTAGGATCAAGAGGAATAAAAGAAATACAAGGAACTTCTTCAACATTATCATCATCTTGGTTGGTCCGGTGAAAAGCACGAATGATAGGATGGGCTAGATCTAACCATTGGGAAGGTTCACAACCAGAAGAAGGAGAGACTGGCCAAAGCATGAAAGTGGGTATAATATCTATGGGGCTAGCAAAGGATGGAGGCAATGCAGGGGGAAAAGAACTATACACAGAGTGGAGTGTAGAGGAAGCAGGACCAGAATGCTGTAATTCAATTAGAACATGGAGTTTGCGGTCGAGCTTACCAACTGCCAGTTGTAGGTCGTAGAGAGCAGTGTAGCATGCATCAAGACATTCTTGGATAGCAATATTATGTGAGTTGCACCAATTCAACTGCTGCTGTTCTACTGGCATGATTTCATCATCTTTTGTTGTGAGAGCATAAGGAGCATGCACAGACTTTAATAAGCCATCTTCTGAGGTTGCGGAAGCTTTAGGCCATTGTACTGGCCTAAGCATAAGCATAGGATGCACTCGATCAGATGAAGTAATGTTATCAAAATTAGAGTGTGTGTGAGGCTAATGATTGACTACGATGGAGCACCGATATTGTAGACTGGCATCTGCAGGAAATCTAGAGTCTACTGTAGATGTAACACAATCATTGATAGCTTCAGCTTTCTCTGAGGGAATGATGCTTCAGAAGTGCCATCATTTTCTACAGCAGGAATGCCTGAGCAGGAATGCCTGCGATAGAGACACGGGAGGAAGTAAGAAAAGATAAGCGCATGACTCTTTTTCCATGCTCATGAGATGAATGCCTGCGAACAAATATTTGGACTGCTGCGTGTCTTCAATCTGGAACTGTGGGAGCTGAGAAGATGCTTCATCGAGAATATGACAATAATCCATTTCCCACTCATCTGGCATGGGAAGAGCATCAAAAGAAAACCTGGTGATCTTAGCATTAGTTTTTCCATATAAAATACATTCATCCTTAGGACCGATATTACAAGGAATAGGATTTATAGTGGAGACTAGGTAATTCATAGAACGGACATGTATAGCACAATGCTCAGAGTGGGGCTTCATTGACAGACCTTTGACCTGTACATATAGGCAAAGGGCAGTAGCAAGATGAGGGTCATGAAGGGCCCGGGGGATTCATAGGGGGAAACTTATGATATCACGTGAGTGTACAATAGGGGGTTTTTTTGAAATGAGGCATAAGCTTATACATTAGGGGTGGGGGCCCTTTTTATGTTTTCCCAATATTGAATTTAAGTTAGGGGGGCCATGCCACATTTAAGGGGGGGGACATAGTATAGGCTACCTTGGGTAACTAGTCCAAACAAGTTTGGTTTTAAATAGTCATAGGGAAAGTAATCTAAATTTTCTTATTGTGTGATCTAAATTCTTGAGAAAGAACATAGATTTAAGGAAAGGGGGAGACATAATAGAATTTTGGTGGTATCTTATTTAAGCTTAAATAGGGGTGTTTTATCATCCTACGTGGATCTTAAATAGGGGGTTTTCTTGAAGTTCATGCACGCACGTGACGTCCCCCTTTAATGAAGAGTGAATCCCCTGGGATGAAGGGACATTTTAAAGTTGGGATATACAAGAGTATAGACAGGCTCTTTGTTATGGCTGCCATGAACCAAACCTATGCGAGCATCCTTAAACCCTAAAACCTACACCCTAAACAGGGTTTAGGGTTTATAAGATGACGGGTATCCACAAGGCTGACCATACATGTGGCATTATGGAACAAGGGCTCAATAGCTAAGACGAAACAACCATAATGTATGTAGTGATAACCTGTATGTACAAATGAGTGTATCTCCTGAGGGGTGAATAAAGGCAGATAAACTCCTGTATTGCGTTCATCAGCTATATTCACACATACCTCTGAGACTTTGATGTGCCTCAGTGCCTTGAACTGAAAAGTAGAGAATTCGTAAACCTCTTCTAGATCAATAATTGGAAGATTCCAAGTGTTCCTTGATTTAGAAATTTTAGCGGAGGTGGAAGCAGAACGGGGGGCAAAGACACGGGCAGACGGAGATCGGATGATACTGGCCATGATAACTAGACGGCTTGTGGCCTGAAACGGTAAATCCTCATGCAGAGTGGCTCAACCTCAAACGGCACTCTCCTGGCCTCTAGTGGGGAGCTCGATTAGCACCTTTTGGACTCTACACTAGATAGAGAGACAAGGCTCTGATACCAAATGGAGACATGATCAAACCCGAATGGCGAAACTCAAAATTGAAAGCAAAACAGAACCCGAATAGTAGAACTCAGAACTGAAAGCGAAACGGAGTGAAGTGAACTTTAAGCAGACGAGGTACGAGATCCTAGGATGATACCAAGAGGAAGGGAGAACTGGAAGCTAGGAGAAGAAGCATGAATGAAACAAACATAAATGGGATATGGAGTAATGAGAGAGGTGTGATACATGCGAGAAGAAGGGCTAGAAGCATAAAATAACTCGTAGGTTATGCAAAAGGGGACGTCTACAAAAGGAAGCAAGAAATATGGAGAAGGCATGTAAAACAAAGAAGAGAGGCAAGGAAACTTGGAAGCTTGAATGTATTAGGGAGCAAGAGGATACAAGCTTGGAAGACAGACTGAAGGCTCAGGCAAACTCTGCCTCGCAAATGAGCCATAGAAGCCATTATATAGGGGAGAGTGAGTGGCTTCCAGGTGGCTATCAGTATCCCATGTGGTAGGTAGCACCTTTTGAGATGGAGTGCACTAACTTAGTGGAGTACCATAGGGTGACAAGACATAAAGGTGAAGGTCTTACCTGGGACGTCAAGCAGTGTATATTCACTAGAGAATCCTAAGACATAAAGGTGAAGGTCTTACCTGGGACATCAGGCAGTGTCTAATCACCAGAGAATCTTAGTACAGTGATAAGACATAAAGGTGAAGGTCTTACCTGGGACTACAGGTAGTGTCTAATCACCTAAGAATATATATATATGTATATATTACAATAATCATGAAGGTCTTATCTTTTCAGAGACAGTGTCTAATCATCATGACCGTTGTTTGTGGGCAAGAGTAATCCATGATTGTGTTGGGCCCAATAAAGAGCACCTTCACTTGAAAGCATATCAGGGATAGAATTGGTACTGCCTTTTTTCCATTCGACCGAGAAGTCATACATTGTGAAGAATTCTTGTGAACAAGCAAGACATCCTCGATCAATCTGCTTATCAATCCGTCAGGTGCAGAAATTTTTGAAATTCTGGTTATCCGTTCGGACCGTAAACTCCTTGTTTAGGATGAAAAGTTCCAGATTTTGGATAGCACGTTTTACAGCAAGGATCTCTTTTTCAATTGAATGATAATTCAGTTTAGCACCTTGAAACATGCCTGAATGGAATGGGAAAATGACCTCTTGTGAAGGAGTTTTCTCTAGTAGAATGGCACCCCAAAATTGATCGGAGGCATCGGTTTCGATGATGAGGTTGGTGCTCACAGAGGGGATTGTGAGACTAGGTAATTGTTGCACTTTCTCCTTGATATGCTGGATAGCAGCAGTTTGACAGGACCCCAAGTGGGAGCTGATAGCAATCTCTGGCGAGCTATTCATAGAAAGGAGAAATATGGTTTACACAACCAAGAAAGCGTTGCAATTGTGTTTGGTCCCTGATTTTGTCAGGGAAGGCAAGGAGGGCCTTTAAAACATGACCTTGCATCTGTAGTGCTCCTTTATAGATTTGGATGCCTAGGAAGTCGATGGTTGGTTGGCCAACCATAGTTTTCTTTGCTGATAGAGCCAACCCTTTAGATTTAAGGAGACCATATACAACCTGTAGATGCTTCAAATGGGAAGCTTTATCTTTGCTATATACTAGAATATCATCTATATATACTAAGAAAAATGAATGGTATGGACTGAAAATGGAGTCCATAAATTTTTAAAATTCTACAGGGGCAATCTTCAGGCCAAAGGGTAAGACATTCCATTCATAGAAACCATCACTACAAGGCATAGGCCATTTTCCAACGAAAATACCGACGCTTTTTACATTAATTTTTTTTTTCATGGGTGCAAACGTCGCTATAAGTGTCGCTAAAAGCATCGAAAAAGGACCATTAAAGCGTCGCTATATAGCGACACTGGAAACGTCGCTATATAGCGACACTGTTAATCGTCGCTATATAGTGACACTGGTAAATGTCGCTATATAGCGACAATTAACAGAACTAAAAAAAAGGGTTAGTGGGGCTAAACAGGGCTTCCTATGGCCCTGTTTAGCCCCACTAATCCTTTTTTTTTTGTAATTACAAAACAAAGTTTTTTTATAACAAAATTTCCCTTGCGAAAAGGGTGATACAAAATCGCTCTTGTGAAATGATGAGCAACAAAAGCATATACATGTCGGACATATACAACATTGTTTATAACAAAATTACCCTTTCGAAAGGGCGATACGAAATTGCTCAAACGAGTGGATATACAAAATGACATACAGGGCGAAGAAAATGCTACTACCACTACTACTCATCCGAATCCAAATCATCCTCATCTTGTTGGCCTGTTCCTTGGTCCTCGTCACCTGCGTCTTCTCCCTCGTCCTCGTCACCTGCGTCTGATCCTTGGCCCTGTTGATCACTCGCCTCTGATGATGGGACGCTTGAGCTTTGACCCTAAGAGTGAACCATATAAATCGAAAATTAGATTGGAACTTAAATTAAAAAGTGAGATTACAAGTAGGAGTAAACTTATACCGTGCGAGTAGCCACCTCAGCCCAATCGACCGTCGCTCCCATTGCCTCTTGCTCAATGAACCACGGCTTTATTCCTATCTGAAATGCACGTCGCTCTCTGCATCTGTAGGAATACGACCCATCGCATCTTGCTGTGGATCCAATTTATGAGAGTTAGAGTTGGCGAAAGTGCATGTAATATGTAGTAAAACAAATAGAACAATACATTAAATGAGAAGAAGTAGACTTACCACGGTTGCCTCGAACGCATACCATCCGCCTGCACCAAAGTGCAAAGTACCTATGATGTCCAGCCATCTCTTTGCAGCCCTCCTCTGACCCTCGAACAATTCAAGATGGTCCCTATGTTGCTTCTTGAAGTACTTCCAATCAGCTTTGTCTGCCCAGCTGGGTTTAGCCAACCCCTTTGTGATGGAAGTACGCAAAGTTGATCTACGATGCTTCAAGACCAAACCCATGCGCTCTCACATATAATCCTCATTAAACTCCACATTTGGTGGATTAGGGTATCTTTGTTTTAATTCATCGATGATGCTTGCTTCTTTTGGGAATTCTAGTGTTAATGCCACATGTATGGTCAACCTTGTTGATACCCATCACCTTAATATTAAGGATGCACGTATAGGTTTGGTGCACGATTCCCTAAATAAGGAACCAGTCTACACAGTAGTATATCCAAATTTAAAGATGCCTTTGCACGATCCCCATCTTTCCACTGCACTCCGCTTATATGTATAGGTTAAAGGCCTTTCCATGAAACCCCGTTCTGAACACTGTGCTATACACGTCCATTCCATTAACTATCTTGTTTCTATTATTAATCCGATTCCTCGTAATGTCCGCCCGTCTAATGAATCCATTCTGTATGGCAAGTCCAATGTGAAAATCACTCGCTTTCCTTTCGATGCATTGCCTATGCTAGAGGAATGGGAAATGGATTACAAGCACGTTCTTGAAGAGACCTCTGTTCAGCTTCCTCAGTTTCAAATTGAGGACTCCTAGTCAAAAGCAGTGATTCAACGACGCTCGGCAGATCATGGTAAAAGAGTTATGCGTCTCTCGTTCCCTGCTTCATCTCGAGTCTCAATTGCCAAAGTTCCAACTACTAATAGTGAGGTTGAATCTGAGGCTCCACTTCCTCTCGAAAAATTTGAGGCTATCCAAGATTGGATTTCTTCTTCTGCCACCTCACAATATCTTGCACATGCTAGTCTGCAGTATAGCGATCATCCACAGTCGCACTCCAACTTTGATGCTATCAATTTTTTTGATCGAATGTCACCTATGATGATGGTTAGGCGAAAATCTAGTGGCCAGCCGCTTTCGGTTTCCAATCCACCTCTCATGATGGCCAACTCAAGTCAATCCATGTGCCATATGCTCTGGTGGATCAAGCAACAGATGACATGCCAGTCGAACAGCAGCAGCTCAATTGGTGCAATTCACACAACCTTGTAGTGCAAGACTGCCTTGACGCCTGCAACTCAGCCTTGTATTATCTTCAACTCGTAGTCGGCAAGCTAGATTGCAAGGTACATCATATTCTAAATGAATTGCAAGCATCTGCTCCTGCTTCTACTGCTGATCAGTCTGTGTCCCTTCCCTCCAACGAAAAGCTCTGAGGAAGAAGGAACTGTACATAGACTGATTAGCAGTAGAAGCAGACAAGCATCTGGTCCTGCTTCTACTACTGATCAATCTGTGTACAGTTCCTTCCCTCCTGCATTACCTCCTTCTTCTTCTAGCCATTTTGACCTTACTCTTCAACCTATACATGCCCCTATGTTTATGCTTCTTCCTTTAGAACTGTTTGAGGAAGATAATTCTTCTGATCCTGATGATGGTGATACACTTGCTCAATGACTTGACTCCGCACATCCCATCCTCAGAGCTTTTCGCTGGACTGATCAGGATGAACAAGCACAAGATCCAACTGAAGTAGTTCCACCTATTCCAATGATTCCTTCGCACCCTCCTCTATTTTTCCCTCATGTCAATCCTGATCGTTCCAGTACTCCTAGACCTACTCCTGCACCTCCTGTTCCTCAGCCAGCTCCTCCAATCGACACTCTTTTATGCCCTGTTTCCCCAAGTGTATATTTTGTCAGTTCCTCTAGCCTGTCGCCTTTCTTGTACATGAGCCAGGCTCCCAAACCTAATCCTATGGAAGAGGACCCTCAACCTTCTTCCTCCGCTCCTCCACAACAACAGTCTTGGCGTGGAAGACGAACCGCCTTCTATGATTCTTCTGGTGCACAATTCATACGTGGAGACTTCCAGATGCATTACACAGATGGCGATCTTAATGAACAAGTTGATCTTTGCCAACGTCTCCAACACAAGTCTTTTCCAGGCTACATTCTGAATATTGATGCAGCATCACCACAGGCAATGAAAGACATCCTCAAGATATTCTATGGGCACATGATGTCTTTGGTTACTATCTATAGATGGAATCCTCATGATGCTTCCATGGAGACTAAAAAAGGCTTCACACGAGTTATTGTGAATTGGTGGGAGTTTCTCTCTGATGAATCCATAGAGCACATCTTTTCAAGCGTGGATACCAATCACCAACCCAATGCTCCGGATGCTCTTATTGCGGCGATCTCCAACCAATTCCTACCGATATTTACGAATGATTGCACCCAGGTGTCTAACGAATATTCGGCCCTCAAGCTCTGTGACTTGTTCCAACTCGAAGCTTACAATGCGCATGTTCAGCAGTTGGTCTACCGAGCCAGTATATTCGCTGATACTTCTGCCAAAAGACACTATTTGTACAGTCTTCCCCATAAATTAGGAGAAGCCATAATGGCCCTAATAGAAGCCTAGACAAAGATTGTGAATATTGATAACAAGCCTATAGAAATCCAAAAAACTGTAGCAGATTTTACTTTTGCTAATCTCTTCGAGATGGTCCAAGTCTATATACGCAGGCAATGTACAAAATTTACATTGCGTAAAAAGCTCTAGAATCTTGGAATTGTTTCTCCAACTATTTGCCAACAGTTCGTTGGCCATCACAAAATTTGCCCTCCTACTTCTACCTCTTACAGGTCTCGCTCTACTCGGCAGAAAGATAAGAGATCTTCCAGGTGTTCATGTGGAAGTTCTCAGTTTCCTAACATCAAGAAACTCCGCTCGTGCCGCAGATATTAACATTGTCCCCAACGGTTTCTTTGCAAATGCGGTTTCAGCCAAAATCATAAGGCCTACTCCTCTGGATGTTTCATCTATGGCAAGAAAGGCCACTTTGCAAAGGATTGTCCACAACAGCCATGCAACACTCAACAGAAGCAACTTAAAGGATTCTTTGCAATGATTAACCAACTTGAGAATTGGGAAGTCGTCTCCCAAGGTGTCACAGACGAATCCTTGTCTAACACACCACAATGCTTTCATTGCCAGTTGTGGGAACAGATTCATTCTTCTAGCTCTTCTGATGATTTTCCCGCATACAGTTACATGAACTTCCCTCAGTCTCGTCACTCTCGGGTGGATATAGAAATCATGTCAGCTTCTGATGATGACAACGGCCCCAAAGATATTGGTGATTATCTTTGTCCATCTCCATCTAGGCATGGTCGTGGTCGAGGTCTTGGAAAAAGTTTTTAGCGTAGCATCCGTACCAACGACTTTGAAACTTTCGAGGAGCTATCCGACTTTTCTAGGCTCTCTCGAGCGTCCAAAGCTTCTATACAGCATCCTTCCCTTGTAAGTCCCTATTCGGGTCCTTCAGTTTTTAGACCACCACATAGTGTCCATGAATCTACTAGCTTCCTACCCTCACCGTTCTGGCAAACACTTGTGCATACATTGACTTCTCCTCCTCCTTCTTTTGCCCAAACAACCCCTGTGGGTCCTTCTTGTTTTGAGCAATTTGAAAGCCTTAGCATTAGTATCGATGGGCTGAAAACCCATCTCAAAATAATTACAGACAACTACTAGAAACTACAAGATTCTATTGAGTCACTCGACAGGAAAGCCAGCAAGCATATGACCTAGTGTTCTCTATATGCCTCTTCTTTTGAGAACCGCCCATCTACCTTTTCTTTCCATGATTTCTTCCAGCAACCTGCTCCCCCTGTCAAGAATCCAATGAAAACATGGCTCATTCAAATAATACTCCGACCTCTCGGTGTTGTCCCTTATTCTCTCATTGCCCTTGTAGATACAGGATCACGGTTTAACATATGTAAATATCATGCCCTTCCTACCTATTGCTGGGAACCCTTAGAGTCTCATGATCAAATGAAGGGTTCTACGATGGTGATGGTATCGTCGCTTGCAAACGGTTTGCTTCCCGCATCCCGATTTCTATTCAAAACCACCCCACTGAGATTGATTTCTACCAACTTGAATCACAGGGGGTAGATATTGTCATTGGAACAGATTTCCTCAACAGGCATCTGCCCTTTGGTCTTTCAACAGATCAGATGGCTCTTACAATCGGCGGAATCCTTGTTCATGTTCCTGCGTGGGAGAAGCTCAAGAAGGTATTAAAGCCATTTGAAGATGATTTGGAAATTGTAAATAACTGCACACCAGCCTCTTCTCCTTTTTGTGATCCACCTGCATAGTTTATGGAGACCCCATTAGCCTCCCCTCTGCCCACTACCGCTGAATTCAGTCCAAGACCTGATGCTCAAGCTCCACTTTCTGATATAGAGCTTGATGATTATATTCAAGGATTAATCCATGTTGATGAACAGAGAAGCCTACAGCGTAGTGCCCACACTTTGCATATGTGTTCCTCATTATAACAAATGCATGACAAGTTTGTATCCGATTGTAGTAGTGAGTCCTCACTGGCTTTCAAATAGGTATTTCAGCACCAGCTTGCTCTCCCACTGAAGGAAGGGTCTAAGCCCTACAAAGAGAGCCCTTACGGTTTCACCCAGCAAGATCGCCTCCTGTGCAATCAGGAGATTTCTAAACTCCTTGAGATGGGCCTCATTTCAGAATCTAGGTCCGAATGGGCTGCCGCAGCTTTCTATGTAAATAAACATTCTGAACAGAAGCGTGGGAAAAAGAGATTAGTCATCAATTATAAACCACTCAACAAATGTTTGATATCTCTCTCTCATCCCATTCCCAACAAGGAATATCTTATGCAGAAGATCACTGGTGCCAAGGTATTCTCAAAGTTTGATTTAAAGGCTTGATTTTCCCAAGTTGGTCTTCTTCCTTCCGATCAACATATAACAAGGTCCGTAGCTCCTCAGGGGTTTTATGAATGGAATGTCTTACCCTTTGGCCTGAAGACTGGCCCTGTAGAATTCCAAAAATTTATGGACTCCATTTTTAGTCCATATCATTCATTTTGCTTAGTATATATAGATGATATACTAGTGTACAGCAAAGATGAAGCTTCCCGTTTGAAGCATTTATAGGCTGTATATGATCTTCTTAAATATAAAGGGTTGGCTCTATCTGCAAAGAAAATTATGGTTGGCCAACCAACCATCCATGTCCTCCAAGTCCAAATACATAAAGTAGTGCTCCAAATGCAAGATCATGTTTTAAAGGCCCTCCTTGCCTTCCCTGATGAAATTAGGGATCGAACACAGTTGCAATGCTTTCTTGGTTGCCTAAACCATATTTCTCCTTTCTATGAGCAGCTCGCCAGAGACCGCTATCAGCTCCAACTCTATCTACGTAAGGGAGGTCCCACTTGGGGTCCTACTCAAACTACTGTGATCCAACATATCAAAGAGAAAGTCCAACAGTTGCCTAGCCTCACAATTCCCTCCTTGAATGGTAACCTCATCATCAAAACCGACGCCTCGGATTAGTTTTGGGGTGCCATTCTCCTTGAAAAAACTCCTTTTCAAGAGGTTATCTGCGCATTCTGCTTAGGCATGTTCCAAGGAGCTGAGCTTAATTACCACTCAATTGAAAAAGAGATCCTTGCTGTCAAACGTGCCATCCAAAAATTGGAACTCTTCATCCTAAACAAGGAGTTTACGGTCCACACGGATAACTAGAACTTCAAAACTTTCTGCACCCGATGGATCGATGAGCAGATCTCGAGCGAGGATGCCTTGCCCATTGGCAGGAATTATTTACAATGTATGACTTCTCGGTCAAATGGAAAAAAGGAAGCACCAATGCTATTCCTGATATGTTATCAAGAGAAGGTGCTCTCTACTGGGCCAAGCACAACCATGGATTGCTCTTAACCACAGGCAATGGTCTAGGAAGTATATAGCATATTCCCCATCATGATTATTAGACACTATCGTTTCATGGATAAGACCGTCATCATGAATTTGTAATATATATATATTGGTGAATAGACACTATCTGTAGTCTCATATAAGACCTTCACCTTTTGAGTCGGTGATTAGACACCACCTGACACATCTCAGGTAGGACCTTCACCCTTACTGTACAAAGATGCCCACTAACTCAGTGCGCCTGAACATGTACGAAGATGCCCACTAACTCAATGCACACTATTGGAGTGCTTCACTTGGAAACATCATGAAGAAAAGATAGCTACTCAAAGGCCACTCACCCTTCAGTATATAAGAAGGCCTTCGGCTCATTCTCAAGGCAGAGTTTGCCTGAGCCCGAGTCATCCTACTCTATTTTTCCCTCATGTCAATCCTGATGCTTCCACTACTCCCAGACCCACTCCTACACCTCCTATTCCTCATCCAGCTCCTCCATTTGACACTCTACGCCCTGTTTCCCCAAGTGTATATTCTGTCAGTTCCTCTAGCCTGTCGCCTTTCTTGTACATGAACCAGGCTCCCAAACCTGAGCCTATGGAAGAGGACCCTCAACCCTCTTCCTTTACTCCTGCACAACAACAATCTTGATGTGGAAGATGAACCGCTTTTTATGATTCTCCCGGTGCACAATTCGTATGTGGAGGGTTCCAGATGCATTACACAGATGGCGATCTTAATGAACAAACTGATCTTCACCAATGCCTCCAACACAAGTCTTTTCCACGCTACATTTTGAATATTGATGCAGCATCACCACAGGCAATGAAAGACATCCTCAAGATATTCTATGGGCACATGATGTCTTTGGTTACTATCTATAGATGGAATCCTCGTGATGCTGCCGTGGACACTACAAAAGGCTTCACAGGAGTTATTTCCAATTGGTGGGAATCTCTCTCTGATGAATCCATAGAGCACATCTTTTCAAGCGTGGATGCCAATCACCAACCCAATGCTTCAGATGCTCTTATTGCGGCGATCTCCAACCAATTCCTACCGACATTTACAGATGATCGCGCCCAGGCATCTAACGAATATTCGGCCCTTAAGCTCTGCGACTTGTTCAGCAGTTGGTCTATCGAGCTGGTATATTCGTTGATACTTCTGCCAAAAGACACTATTTGTACAGTCTTCCCCATAAATTAGGAGAAGCCATAATGGCCCTAATGGAAGCCCAGACAAAGATTGTAAATATTGATAACAAGCCTACAGAAATCCAAAAAACTGTAGCAGATTTTACTTTTGCTAATCTCTTCCAGATGGTCCAAGTCTATATACACAGGCAATGTACAGAATTTACACTTTGTAAAAAGCTCAAGAAGCTTGGACTTGTTTCTCCAGCTATTTGCCAATAGTTCGTTGGCCATCACGATTTCTGCCCTCCTACTTCTACCTCTTACAGGTCTCGATCTACTCGGCAAAAAGAAAAGAGATCTTCTCGGTGCTCATGTGGAAGTTCTCAGTTTCCTAAGATCAGGAAACTCCATTGGCACCACAAATATCAACGTCGTCCCCAACGGTTTCTTTGCAAATGTGGCTTCAGCCAAAATTGTAAGGCCTCCTCCTCTGGATGTTTCATCTATGGCAAGAAAGGCCACTTTGCAATGGATTTTCCACAATAGCCATGCAACACTCAACAGAAGCAACTTAAAGGATTCTTTGCGATGATTAACCAACCTGAGAATTGGGAAGTCATCTCCTAGGGTGTCACAGACGAATCCTTGTTCGAATGTTCCAAGTGTGACACACCACAATGCTTTCATTCCTAGTTGCAGGAACAGATTCATTCTTCCAGCTCTTCTGATGATTTCCATGCATACAGTTACATGAACTTCCCTCAGTCTCGTCACTCTCGGGTGGATATAGAAATCATGTCAGCTTCTAATGATGACGATGGCCCCAAACATATTGGTGATTATCTTCATCCATCTCCATCTAGGCATGGTCGTGGTCGAGGTCATGGAAAAATTTTTCAGTGCAACATCCGCACCAACGACTTTGAAACTTTCGAGGAGCTATCCGACTTTTCCAGGCTCTCCCGAGCATCCAAAGCTTCTATACAACATCCTTCCCTTGTAAGTCCCTATTCTAGTCCTTCAGTTTTTAGACCACGACATAGTGTCCATGAATCTACTAGTTTCCTACCCTCACCATTCTGGCAAACACCTGCGCATACGTTGTCTCCTCCTCCTCCTTCTTTTGCCCAAGCAACCCTTGCTGGTCCTTCTTGTTTTAAGCAATTTGAAAGCCGTAGCATTAGTATCGATGGGCTGAAAACCCATCTCAAAATAATTATAGACAACTGCTAGAATTGCAAGGTTCTATTGAGTCACTCGTCAGGAAAGTCAGCAAGCATATGACCTAGTGTTCTCTATATGCCTCTTCTTTTGAGAACCGCCCATCTACCTTTTCTTTCCATGATTTCTTCCAGCAACTTGCTCCCCCTGTCAAGAATCCACTGAAAACATGGCTCATTCAAATTCTTCTCTGACCTCCCAGTGTTGTCCCTTGTTCTCTCATTGCCCTTGTAGATACAGGGTCAAGGTTTAACATATATAAATATCATGCCCTTCCTACCTATTGCTAGGAACCCTTAGAGTCTCATGATCAAATGAAGGGTTCTATGATGGGTGGTGGTATCGTCGCTTGCAAATGGTTCGCTTCCCGTATCCTGATTTCTATTCAAAACCACCCCACTAAGATTGATTTCTACCAACTTGAATCATAGGGGGTAGATATTGTCATTGGAACAGATTTCCTCAACATGCATCTGCCCATTGGTCTTTCAACAGATCAAATGGCTCTTATACTCGGCGGAATCCTTGTTCATGTTCTTGCGCATGAGAAGCTCAAGAAGGTAATAAAGCCATTTGAAGATGATTTGGAAATTGTAAATAGCTGCACACCAGCCTCTTCTCCTTTTTGTGATCCACCTACAGAGTTTATGGAGACCCCATTATCCTCCCTTGTGCCCACTACCGCTGAATTACTCCATATCCTGTGTATGTTTGCTTCATTCACTCTTCTTCTCCATGCTTCCAGTTCTCCCTTCCTCTTGGCATCATTCTAGGTTCTCATACCTGGTCTGCCTAGAGTTCACTCTACCCTGCTTCGCTTTCAGATAAGTTCCACCGTTCGGTTTTGATCTTGTCTCCACTTGGTATCAGAGCCTTGTCTTTCTGTCTGGTGTAAAGTCTGAAAGTCACTAACCGAGCTCCCCGCTAGAGGCCAGGAGAGTGCCGTTTGAGGTTGAGCCACTCTGCATGAGGATTTATTCTTTCAAACCACAAGCTTTCTAGTTACCATGGCCAGTATCATCCGATCTCTGTCTACCCATGTCTCTACCCCCCGTTCTGCATCCACCTCCACCGAAATCACAGAGGCAAAGAATACTTGGAACCTTCCTATTATCGACCCAAAAGAGGTCTATAAGTTTTCTACTTTTCAGTTCAAAGCACTCAGGCACATTAAGGTTTCCGAGGTATGTGTCAATATAGCTGATGAAGGCAATATGTGTGTTTATCTGCCTTTATTCACTCCTCAGGAAATCGACTCCTTTATACATACAGGTTATCATTATTACACTATGGTTGTTTTGTCCTGGCTATTGAGCCTTTGTTTTGTTCTGTTGTCAATGCCACATGTATGGTCAGCCTTGTTGATACCCATCACCTTAATATTAAGGATGCACATATAGGTTTGGTGCACGGTTCCCTAAATAAGGAACCAGTCTACACACTAGTATATCCAAATTTTAAGATGTCTTTCCACGATCCCCATCTTTCCACTGCACTCCGCTTATATGTATAGGTTAAAGGCCTTTCCATGAAACCCCGTTCTGAACACTGTGCTATACACGTCCGTTCCATTAAATATCTTGTTTCTACTATTAATCCGATTCCCCGTAACATCCGCCCGTCTGATGAATGCATTCTGTATGGCAAGTCCAATGCGGAAATCACTCGCTTTCCTTTCGACACATTACCTATGCTAGAGGAATGGGAAATTCATTACAAGCACATTCTTGAAGAGACCTCTGTTCAGCTTCCTCAGTTTCAAATTGAGGACTCCCAGTTGAAAGCAGTGATTTGATGATGCTCGGTAGATCATGGTAAAAGAGTTATGCATCTCTCGTTCCATGCTTCATCTCGAATCTCAATTGCCAAAACTCCAGCTACTGATAGTGAGGTTGCTTCTGAGGCTCCACTTCCTCTCGAAAAAGTTGAGGCTGTCCAAGATTGGATTTCTTCTTCTGTCGCCTCACGATATCCTACACATGCTGGTCTATAGTACAGACGGGGGTCTACAGCGGTAAATCATCATCCACTCCAACTTTGATGCTATCACTTCTTCTGACCGAGTGTCACCTATGATGATGTTTAGGCCAATCCAGTGGCCAGCCGCTTCGGATTTCCAGTCCACCTCTGATGATGGCCAACTCAAGTCAATCCATGCGCCATATGCTCTGGTGGATCAAGCAACAGATGGCATGCCAGTCGAACAGCAGTAGCTCAATTGGTGCAATTCACACAATCTTGTAGTGCAAGACTGCTTTGACGCCTGCTACTCAGCCTTGTATAATCATCAACTCGCAGTCGGCAAGCTAGATCAGAACTCGGGGGGTCCACTCATCTTATGTAACCCTATCATGTGACTTCAACAAAAGGACAATTTTAATTTCTAAAATTTACGGAATTTAACTTACATAAGGGAATATTTAAAATGATTTTAGAAAAAAATTGTAGATTTGTATAGAAAAAGGGTACATTTTATTAATGAAAAATGTACGGATAAGGGATTTTACAAACAAGCCTTGAACGCACATGATATAGAGAGTTTATACATAGTGACCCCCCCGAGGATCGGAAGGTACATCATATTCTAAATGAATTGCAAGCATCTAGTCCTGCTTCTATTGCTAATCAGTCTGTGTACAGTTCCTTCCCTCCTGCATTACCTTCTTCTTCTGCTAGCCCTTCCAACCTTACTCTTCAGCCTATACATGCCCCTACATTTATGCTTCTTCCTTTAGAACTGTTTGAGGAAGATAATTCTTCAGATGCTGATGATGGTGATACACCTGCTCAATGGCTTGACCCCGCACATCCCATCCTCAGAGCTTTTCGCTAGACTGATTAGGATGAACAAGCACAAGATCCATCTGAAGTAGTTCCACCTATTCCAATGATTCCTTTGAATCCTACTCTATTTTTCGTTCATCTCATCAATCTTGATCCTTCCACTACTCCCAGACCCACTCCTCCAATTGGCACTCTACGCCCTGTTTCCCCCATGTGCCCATAGAATATCTTGAGGATGTCTTTCATCGCCTGTGGTGATGTTGCATCAATATTTAGAATATATCATGGAAAAGACTTGTGTTGGAGATGTTGACAAAGATCAGCTTGCTCATTAAGATCACCATCGCAGTAATGCGTTTGGAACTCACCACATATGAACTGTGCACCAGGAGAATCATAGAAGGCGGTTCTTCTTCCACGCTAAGACTGTTGCTGTGGAGGAGCAAAGGAAGATGGCTGAGGGTCCTCATCCATGGGCTTAGGTTTGGGAGCCTGGTTCATATACAGGAAAGGCAAAAGATTGGAGGAACTGACAGAATATACACTCAGGGAAATAGGACGCAGAGTGTCAGCTGGAGGTGCTAGCTGAGGGGCAGGAACCGGATTAATGGGAGAATCCAGATTGACTTGAGGAAAATGCAGATTAGGATCCAAAGGAATCATGGGAATAGGTGGAACAACTTCAGTTGGATCTTGGGCTTGTTCATCCTGATCTGTCCATCGGAAAGCTCGAATGATAGCATGTGTAGGATCAAGCCATTGTGTAGGTGTTTCCTCGATATCTAAAGAACTATCTTCTTCAAACAAATGATCTAGTGGAAGAATCATAAATGTAGGGGCATGTACAGGCTGAAGAGTAAGATCGGAGGGACTGGCAGAAGAAGGAGGTAATGCAGGGGGGAAAGAGCTATACACAGACTGATCAGCATTAGAAGCAGGACTAGATGCTTACAATTCATTCAAAATATGATGTACCTTGCAGTCTAGCTTGTCGACTACAAGTTGAAGATCATACAAAGCTGAGTAGTAGGCATCAAGGTAGTCTTGTACTACAAGGTTGTGCGAATTGCACCAATTGAGCTACTGCTGCTCGACTGGCATGTCATTTGTTGCTTGATCCACCAGAGCATATGGTGCATGGATGGACTTGAGCTTGCCATCATTTGAGGTGGACTGGAAACCGAACGCGGCTGGTCACTAGATTGGCCTAAACATCATCATAGGTGTCATTCAATCAAAAGAAGTGACATCATCAAAATTGGAATATAACTGTGGATGATGATTTACCATTGTAGACCTTCTATACTATGGACTAGCATCTGCAGGATATCTTGAGGTAGCAAAAGAAGAAATCCATGGCCTCAACCTTTTCGGGAGGAAGCGGCGCCTCAATGGCGACCTCACTGTCAGTGGCTGGAATTCCATCAATTGAGACTCAAGATGAAGCAGGGAATGAGAGATACATAAATCTTTTACCATGATCTATAGAGCGTCTTTGAATCAGTGCTTTGGACTATGAATCTTCAATCTGGAACTGGGGAAGCTGTGCTGATGTTTCTTCAAGAACTTGCTTGTAATCCATTTCCCATTCTTCTGGCATGGGCAATGCATCAGGAAAACGGGTTATTTACGCATTGGACTTGCCATATAAGATGCACTCATCAGAAGGATGGACATTACGAGGAATTGGGTTAATGGTAGAAACAAGATAGTTAATGGAGTGGATGTCTATAGCACAGTGTTCAGAACAGGGCTTCATAGAAAGACCTTTAACCTGTACATATAATCTAAGTGTAGTGGACAAGTGGGGATCATGCAGAGACATCTTAAAATTTGGATATACTACTGTGTATACTGGTTCCTTATTCAGGGAACCGTGCACTAAAACTATACCTGCATCCTTAATATTAAGATGATGGGTATCCACAAGGCTGACCATAGATGTGGCATTAACTCCGGAACGGAACAAGGGCTCAATAGCTAAGATGAAACAACCATAATGTATGTAGTGATAAACTGTATGTACAAATGAGTATCTCTTGAGGGGTGAATAAAGGTAGATAAACTCCTATCTTGCCTTCATCAGCTATATTCACACATACCTTTAAGACTTTGATGTGCCTGAGTGCCTTAAACTGAAAAGCAGAGAATTTGTAAACCTCTTCTGGATCAATAATTGGAAGATTCCAAGTGTTCCTTGATTCAGAGATTTTGGTGGAGGTGGAAGTAGAATGGGGGGCAGAGACATGGGCAGACAGAGATCGGATGATATTGGCCATGGTAACTAAATGGCTTGTGGTTTGAAAGGGTAAATCCTCACATAGAGTGTCTCAACCTCAAACGGCACTCTCCTGGCCTCTAGCGGGGAGCTCAATTAGCACCTTTTGGACTTTACACCAGACAGAGAGACAAGGCTCTGATACCAAATGGAGACAGGATCAAAACCTGAACGGTGAAACTCGGAACTAAAAGCGAAACGGAGTGAAGTGAACTTTAGGTGGACCAAGTACGAGATCCTAGGATGATACCAAGAGGAAGGGAGAACTAGAAGCTAGGAGAAGAAGCATGAATGAAATAAACATAAACGGGCTATGGAGTAATGGGAGAGGTGTGATAAGTGCGAGAAGAAGGGCTAGAAGCGTAAAATAACTCGTAGGCTATGCGAAAGGGGATGTCTACAGAAGGAAGCAAGAAATATAAATAAGGCATGTAAAAAAAAGAAGAGAGGCAAGGAGACCTGGAAGCTTGAATGTATTAGGGAGAAAGAGGATACAAGCTTGGAAGACAGATTGAAGGCTCAGGCAGAGACTCTGCCTCGCAAATGAGCCATAGAAGCCATTATATAGGGGAGACTGAATGGAGACAGGATCAAAACTCGAACAGCGAAACTTGAAACTGAAAGTGAAATGGAGTGAAGTGAACTTTAGGCAAACCAGGTACGAGATCCTAGGAGAGCAACGATCTTCTCGAAGTTCGATCTCAACGTCCTATCTCTCCCAGTTTGTATTCAGTCTGATCCTCTAATGCCTCTCCCTTCATGTATATGAACCAAGGGACAAAGCCTGAGCCCATGGAAGAAGACCCACAACCTTCTTCTTCCACTCCTCCACAATAGCAAGCCTGGTGTGGCCAAAGAACTGCTTTTTATGACTCTCCTAGAGCAAAGTTTTTTCGTGGTGAGTTCCAGACTCACTACACTGATGGTGACCTGAATGAGCAAGCAGATTTGCAGCATCGCCTCCAACATAAATCCTTTTCTGGCTACATCCTCAACATTGATGCAGCCTCTCCTCAAGCTATAAAGGACATTCTCAAAATCTTTTACGGCCATATGATGTCCTTGGTAACCATCTACAAGTGGAACCCACGCGATGCAGCTATGGAGATGATGACAAAAGGATTTACAGGTGTGATTGCTAAGTGGTGGGAATTCCTCTCAGAGGAATCAAAAGAACATATCTTTGCCAGCGTTGATAGCAATCATCAGCCCAATGCTCTAGATGCCTTGATTGCAGCAATCTCTAACTAGTTCCTGCCTACATTCATGGATGATCGAGTGCAAGCCTCTAACGAGTTCTCAGCTCTGAAGCTCTGTGATCTGTTTCAACTCGAGGCATATAATGCACATGTACAACAGCTCGTCTATCGAGCAAGTCTTTTTGCAGATACGTCTGCCAAATGGCATTATGTATAGTCTACCACACAAGCTTGGTGAAGCTATTATGGCATTGATCGAGGCTCAAACCAAGATCATCAACCTTGACAACAAGCCCACTGAAGTTCAAAAAACGGTGGCTGACTTCACTTTCGCCAATCTCTTTCAAATGGTCCAGGTGTACATACGCAGGAAATGTTAGATATCAATGCTCCACCCTTGTGTAACTACGCGGGAACCAGCTAACTCTACTTGTAAGCCCCCCATATGAGGAGAAGGCATTTGAGTAGCTCGGTTATCCGATAGGTCCTAGTTTGGACACCAGATGGGGGCCATGTGTGGCTGATGGCTGGACGGCTTGAGATAGAGTTGGCACACTGCCAACTAGGCTACATGCAAGTGTGAGAAGGCATCCCATGACTAACCACACTGAGGGTAGATGGAGCATTTCTCAGGGCAGCCCACTCTCGGGCTGCGGGGCCCGAGACCGTTTGGAGCCCTAGATGATCCAAGATGGCTTTGGGCCAAACGGAGACCGTAGGACAGTTTCTCTATTCTGTGCCATGGTTCCAACACGTGGTCGGTGGCCTATTTCGGGACCGACCTCCAGTCGGCCATTTTGGGCTGATTGGGTCGGTCTCCCAATTGGGCCTAACCGACTACAACTGGTGGCTATATAAGAGCAAGCCCGTAAAGCCCATCATTATCACTGGCTATAGCAACCCTAATTCCTTAGCATCCAGCCTCCGTCCTCTACTGTTTCCAGCATGCCATCAAAGCATGCCATCAAAGCTTCGCACACAGGAGCGCACAGGTTGGAGGCAGCACCATCTATTGTATCAATTTTATAGTAATCAATTTTTTTATTCTCCATACTATCTGCTTTTCTCTCTTGCATACGAGATCTTGTTATCTGTTGAGCACAGCCGTTGTATTGTTTTCTTACATGGTATCAGATCTTGGGCTCTAGCAAGAAGATTTGATAGTGTGTTTCTGTTTGCGAGCAGATTGTGAGAGATGGCCCAGCCCGCAAGACTGCAAATCCCACCATTCGGCAAAAGCAAAAAGTTGGACGGCACTAACTATCCACTCTAGAAGTTCAAGGTGAAGACCAATCCTAAGTGCATACGAGCTTTGGGATACTGCTACTGGGGTGGATGTGAAGCCGGTTGCGAGACCGAATCCAGCCAATGCAGGACAACAAATAGTACCAACTGCGGATTAGATTCTCATGTGGACAAGAAGAAATGCAGATGCACTGTGTTCTATTGTCTGCAGTGTAAGTGATTCTGTCATGGCGTTAATTCAACATGTTACCACAACAGAGGAGGCATGGACGGTCTTGAAAAATCAATACGAGACCATGAATCAAACGCGGATTCAGAATCTGGAGACTCAACTCACGAACGAGAAACTGTCTGAGTCTGAAATGGCAGAGAAGTTCATCACCAGGGTGAAGAATCTGCACGATCAAATAACTGCGATTGGCATCACCATCACCAGCAAGAATCTAGCACGAAGGTGCATACAGATTCTCCCACCAAAGTACGACGGTCTTGTTACGACGCTGAATACACAGAACAAAAATCCACCCCCCAACTTTGAGGATTTCAGTGCGATGCTTCTGGAGGAGGAGATGCGTCAAAAGATGAGGACTGGAGAAGACTCTGCTTTCTCGGCTGGATCAAAGAAAGGTAAGGGTAAGGACTCTGATAACCCATCTTCTTCTAATGATAAAAAGAGAAAGAAGAAGATCAAGTGCTTCTATTGCAACAAGGCAGGGCACAAGCAGAATGAGTGCCGAAATAAGATTGTAGATGGGAAGAACGGAGTAAAGAAAGAGTCCAGCAACAGCACGCAGGCAGTACCAGTAGAGCTATTTGTAGCAATTGAGGAGATTTGCATGGAGGCAATTCATGTACCTGCGGATGAACCTTGGATTATTGACAGTGGTGCATCGTGCCACATGACCAGTCGGAAGGATTGGTATACCTCTCTACATCCGGTAGAAAATGACATCCTGGTAGCAGTTGGCAATGATGCAAAATGTCCAGCAAAAGGAAAAGGTACGATTGCTCTCAAGTCAGATGGAGTTGTAAAATAGTTGTCCGATGTTCTTTATGTGCCAGATATCAAGAGAAACTTGTTGTCCATTTCTGCGATCATGGATCGGGTGTTGGCTAAACTGAAAGGAAAGCAAAGAGTGGACACAAACTCAGAATACTTGCATTATGGAATGAAGAAGAGTGAGGTCCTTAAGTAGGCACCTCATACATGCTCACTGACATCACTGATGACTTCAGAGCTGCACAATCATCTCCTCAATCTGCTCCTAGATTCTCTCAATCATCCTATGTGGCTTTCCACCACCTAACTGTGCTTGTGGGCACTTAACTGTGCCTCTAGCACTCACACATAGAAACCAAGGTGTGCCTGAGGCATACACCTTGAGATATCCCATCAAACCCCCCCTCAAGGGAATGCCTCAGGCTATGTCAAGGATACATCTAGTCTCATAGTTTCTCATGCCATCTCATGGTGGTCAAGGATAAATCTATGGCTAGGTTCTCATGCTAGCAAGGGTTCCCTTGGGTGTAAGGTAAACAAAAAGGGATACAAAAAGACCTTCCAATGGTTATCTCCCCTGCATGTACATGCACACAATGTCTGTAGGAGGTACCATGGAGCAAAACATACACATGGCCTACATCATAAGGTGACCAGAGGTGTTTACAAGACACACAAAACACAAGAGTTTATTTCATTCATTTTGAAGGACTATCCAGGCTGAGTACCTTGACATAAAAAGAGAGATCTAGAGCATACATAGAGATGATTTAAAATGCATAATCTTCAAAGGATGCCTCATCTTGTGGAGGCTCTTCAACTGAAAGTAGATTTGCATTTTCTATCTTTGCTTTGGCTCTGCAAAACTTCTCATTATGGTTGTTCTTGCCACAGTGCTTGCATGGATTGATTTTGAAGCAGTCCTTTGAAAGGTGATTTGTCTTTCCACGGTGATTGCAAGGGGTAAACTTGCCCTTCTGGACTTTTACAGCATAAATAGTGTCATTGCCTTTCCTGAGCTCCATATGCCTTTCTTCTTCTTGGAGAGCAGAGATAATACCTTCAAGATTAGGATTAGGAAGATTTTTTAAATTGGTAACTATATGATCATAATCTTCAGGCATACTCTTAAGTAACACTACCATAGCATCATCTGGAGTAATAGGAGAGTTGATAGAAGCTAGTTGAGTCATAAGACTCCGCATGTAGTTGACATGAGCTATCAAAGTAGTGCCATTTACCATCTTCAATTCAAAGAAAGAGATTTTAAGTGATAATTTAGAGATGTGAGAGCTAGCACCAAAAATCATGTCAAGCTTCTACCAAGCTTCTGAAGGAGACTCTAAGTCAGAGATATGATGAATATAATCATCTCCTAAAGCAAGAGCAATGATACCATATGCTTTCTCCTCTCTAGCAGGATCCCTTGTCGGGTGTGTCAGAGTTGAGGTTTGTTGACTCTGTGCCAACATGAACTTATCAAGAAAGAGAAGGTGTTACAACTTTGTGTAACAACTTTGTGTTACAACTTTGTGTTACAACTTCTAGACACAACTTTGTGTTACGACTTTGTGTAACAACTTTGTGTTACAAGTTTGTCTACATGAAGAGAGAGAATGTGTTACGACTTTGTGACACAACTTTGTGTTACAACTTCTACATGTAGAGAGAGAATGTGTTACGACTTTGTGACACAACTTTGTGTTACAACTTCTACATGTAGAGAGAGAATGTGTTACAACTTTGTGTTACAACTTTGTGATACAACTTTGTGTTACAACTTTGTGATACGACTTTGTGTTACATGCAGAGAGAGAAGCTCTCCAACTTGTATAAATACCCCATAATGGAATGAAGCCCTCACTCTTTGGGGCATTGTGTTGAGTCTGCTTTGGTATTCCAAGCATTTGTCTCAAGTGTCCATGCTTCCTTGCACTGCACGTCCAAAAGCATGTCCTAACCTTGCAACCCTTCTCCCCTCTCCTCCAACCCTGCAACCCACCCTCTCCCTCTCCTCCTCCCTCCTCCTCCTTCCTCCTTCTCCTCCTCCTCCCTCCTCCTCCTCCTCCTCCTCCTCCCTCCTCCTCCTCCTCCTCTCTCCTCCCCCTCCCTCCTCCTCTTCCCTCCTCCTCCTTCCTCCTCTCTCTTCTTTCACCCATGCTCTTACACCTTCTTCCTCTCCCACTCCTATGCTTTCCTAAACCCTTAAACTCCATGATCTACGAGGGAGACGAGTTCTCCACCATGTACTCTACTCTAAACCTTGGATCCTCCTTCTAACCTTGGACTCCTTCTAAACCCTGGAACCTCTTTCTAAACCTTGGAACTCTTTCTGAACCCTGGAACTCCCTCTGAACCCTGGAACTCTTTCTAAACCCTGGAACTTCCTTCTGAACCCTTAAACTCCTCCTAAACCCTACAACCCCCAATGGAGGCGAAAGCCTTCATTACCTCGACAAAGATGGTTTACGTGCCTTTTACACATGCTTGCACTTTGTTTGCTTGCCATACTTTAAGCCTACATCTCTCACCGGAACACGACTCGAGGTCCTAAGCTACACATATACTACAACCCACAATCCCAATATATCTGTAGGTGACAAAAAGCCTCAGAACCCTGCAACATAGAATACCCAGCTCTTCCTACGAAAGCAGTAGGAAAGAGCCAACATTTGGCGTCGCTGCCACGGAGACTAGCGTCTCAAGTAGTGAGTAAACATACGTAGGTATGTGTAAAACAAGACACTACTTTGAACTTTCACGAACATAACACTCAAGGGCAAGGAGAGTAAAATTTTTTCCAATTCTAGCCAAACATATCAACCCCAAACATCCACTTTGGGTTACTACCTTAAGAAATTTTCTTAATTTCTTAAATAGAAGCCACATGATATACAATCCAGCTAGGTAGTGGACACGGATGCGTAGAGCTTTCAATTTCGATCATTTTACCTTTTTACAGAAAAGCAAACCGAGCTCTCCATAAAGAGTTATGGCTCGGGAAGAGTTTAGGGTTAAACTCTAAACCTTTACCCTAAACCTAAAATCCAATCCTATAAAAACCTACTCCACCCCCCTCATTCTTCATCTTTCACTTTTTGCCTCCATTCTCTTCTTCATTCCGAGCCCCACGCAAGACACTCCTCCCTCTCCATCGACCACCCCCTTACTCCTATCCTCGCAATGTAAGTGACATCGAGCCCTTCTCGCAGCGATGACCTAGCCTTCCACCCACCGTCATTGTTCCGCAACAATCCCGTTACATCGAGAAAGACTTGGAGAGCATTCAGGTGACCACTTTCTCCTTGCTTTTCGATTTCCGTCTTTTAGGTTTTTTGCTCTTTTTACACCTCCCTCCTCCCACTCTCCATCTCCACCCCCCCCTCCCCCCTCCCACTCCATCTCCACCACCTCCCCCTCCCCCCTCCCCTCCATCTCCACCACCACCTTCCCCCCTCCCCCTCCCCCTTTATCTCCACCTCCCCCTCTCCCCCTCCCCCTCCACCTTCACCTCCCCCTCCCCCCTCCCCCTCCATCTCCACCACAACCTCCCCCCTCCCCTCCATCTTCACCTCCCCCTCCCCCCCTCCCCTCCATCTCCACCACCACCTCCCCCTCCCCCTTCAACTCCACCTCCCCTCCCCCCTCCCCCTCCATCTCCACCACCACCTCCCCCCTCCCCCTTCATCTCCACCTCCCCCTCCCCCCTCCCCCTCCATCTCCACCACCACCTCCCCCCTCCCCCTTCATCTCCACCTCCCCCTCCCCCCCCTCCCCCTCCATCTCCACCACCACCTCCCCCCTCCCCCTTCATCTCCACCTTCCCCTTCCCCCCCCCCCCTTCATCTCCACCTCCCCCTCTCCCCCTTCCCCCTCCACCACCACCTTCCCCCCTCCCCCTCCCCCTTCATCTCCACCTCCCCCTCTCCCCCCTCCCCCTCCCCCCTCCCACACACACCACCTCCCTTTCACTCTCTCTCTTTCTTCTCTCTCCTCTCTCCCCCTTTTCCCCTCTCTCTCTCTCTTCTCTCTCTCCACCTCCCCCCCTCACTCTCTCCTCTCTCCCCCTCATTCTCTCTCCCACCCCTCTCTCTCTCTCTTCTCTCTCTCCACCTCCCCCCCTCACTCTCTCCTCTCTCCCCCTCGTTCTCTCTCCCACCCCCTCTCTCTCTCACTCTCTCCTCTCTCCCCCTCATTCTCTCCTCCCTTACGCTCGCCCCTCCACCCCCACCCTGCCCCCCCTCTCCTCTCTCTCCCCCTTACCCCCTCCCCCTTACCCCCCCTCTCTGTAAACCCCCACCTCCCACGCCCCCCCCACCCCCCGCCCCACGGCGGCGCACGCAGCACCGCCCGCCCCCTCTCTCTAACCCCCCACCCCACCCCACCCCCCACTCCCGTGGCGGCGCTCCGCAGCGCCGCCGCCCACTCACCACCCCGCGCGGTGCACACAGCGCCGCCGCCGCCCCCGCACACCTCCTAACCCCCGCGCCACCCCTCGCCGCGCCACCCCCCGCCCTCCCCCCCACCGCCACCCCCACGCACCTCCTAACCCCCCCGCCCCCCCCCGCGCAACCCCCCGCCCCCCCCCATGCCACCCCTCGCCGTGCCCCCCCGCGCCACCCCTCGCCCTCCCCCGCCGCCCCCCTACTCACACCCCCTGCCCTCCCCCGCCGCCCCCCACGCGCAACTCCTAACCCCCCCGCCCCCCCCGCGCCACCCCTCGTCGCGCCCCCGCACCACCCCCCGCCGCCCCCGCCCCCCGCGCTCCCTCGCCGCACCCCCTCCCCCGCACCACCCCCCGCCCTCCCCCCTGCCCCCCGCCCCGCGCCATTCCCCGCCCCGCCCCCGCGGCGGCGCACACAGCGCCGCCCCCCGCCCCCTCGCAACTCCCCCGCCCCCCGCTCACAGCCCCGCCCACGCCACCCCCCCGCCCCGCTCTCCGTCCCTCACCCCCACCGCTCTCCACCCCCGCCCTGCGCCCCGGCGGCGCACACAGTGCCGCCCCCCTTCCTCCCCTGGGCGCCGCCGTCGGGAAGGCCCCACAAAAAAAAAAAAAAAAAAAAAAAACCTAAAACGAACCTCAGGTTAGTTACTAACTACGGTTAGATTAGTCGGTTAACCCTAGGCTAGTTAGTCTTAACTATGGTTAGGTTAGGTTAGTTAGGTTAGGATAACTAGGTTAGTTAGTTAACCTCGGTTAGATTAGTTCACGTAGGTTAGGTTAGTAGTAATTGAAGTTAGGTTAGTTTAGTTAAGCCTCAGTTAGTTAGACTAGGTTCGGTTAGGATTACCCTCAGTTAGGTTAGACTAACTCTTCAATTAGTAACTAACTACAGTTAGTTAAACCTCCCAGTTACAGTAACTGGGAGGATCTAGGTTAGTTTCCTTAACTAGAGTCACTTGGTTTCAACCCCTCAGTTGGACTTAAAGTCCCATTCACACCACCATTAGGACCCCCAAATGCCAAATTTACCCCTCCTTTAACCCCTCGAAACTCATCCGTTTGGGACCCAAATTGAACCCCGTTTGAACCCAGATTTCACACACGGAAACACCATGTTACGAGGTATTTTTCCAGCCCATTGCACACCATTCGGCATCCCTAGCACACGTTCATTCGCGCTCCCGTGTGGGCCTTATTTTGCACAAATTCACTCGTATTTTCACGCTGTGACCTCCGATTAACGATCTGTCTGCACCGACACATTTCCCTACGCACATACGACGATCTTAGGCACATTATTAACATGACGGTCCCTACACAAACTAACACCACTCTAACTCTCCTAACAACACCACATCCACAACCGCCCTTGGGGTAGCGACACCCTTGGCAAATCATGCACCATCTGCATGCAGTTACGTTCTGGCCAACGACTTCGACTCCAACGCTCGCCCCATCCGCAACTAACTCCACTGCAACAACCACCCCCGCCAATCCTCTACCCCGAATCCCCCCTGAGATTCAACAACTTCCTTTAACTCCTCCACGCCCCAACATGGCTGGACGCCGTCATGACCACGATGGGGATATCGAGCTCGATGCCGAGGCTGACAACTTCTTCAATCGACGAAATCACAACAATCAAGGCCGACGCCCCTTGGGAAAACTGGAACTTCCCAAATATAATGGTAGGGGAGACCCAGCTCGCTTCCTCCAGCATTTTGATGCCGCATGTCGAGCAGGTGGTGATCAATCCCATGAAACCAAGGTGGCTTGGTTTCCAATGGCCTTAACTAATGAAGCGTCAGAATGGTACCTTGACCTTCTCGTGGAAGAACGTGCCACATGGGACCTACTTCAAACCGAATTCAAACGTCGCTTTCAAACGGAGAGGCTACAAGACGATCCCGCTCTCCAACTCAGCAAGATCGAACAAGGCCGGAGGGAAGATGTACGCACATACCTGGGAAAGATGAAGAGATTGATCGCCAAATGTGACCCATGCCCAGATGCAAAGTACCTCACGGCATGGTTCATAGCAGGTCTACGAAAGAAAATCTGCAAGGATATGAAAAAGATAAGTAGCTATGAAACATTCGATGCTGCTCATGCGGTAGCCATTGACATCGAAGATGGCATGACAGATTCAGACACTAGCAGTGATGATGCCAGATCAAATACACGAGATAAACGCTCGAAAAAAGGTAAATCAAAGGACACTGCCGAAACATCCAATGAAGATCGCCTAGAGGCCATGACCTTGAAGCTGAAAGAAGATATGATGCAGGCCATGGATCAAAAACTCCACTTGTCTCAGTCGCCAACTCAAACATATCCACGACGAGAAAATGTCTGGTGCCCACACTGCTTGCTACAAAATAAGCATTTGCTACAGAATGGGGTATTTTTGCATATAGAGTCATGCCATTCGGCCTTTGTAATGCCCCAGCCACATTCCAGCGAGTCATGTTCACAGCTTTTAAGTCATTTTTGAATAAGTTTTTACAGGTGTTCCTGGATGATTTGTGCATCCATTCAACCAAACAGGACCACTTCAAATGTCTTGAAGAAGTACTAATCAAATGCAGAGAGTATGGCATCTCCCTAAATCCAACAAAATGCCAGTTCATGGTCACCCACGGAGTTTTTTTGGGACACATCGTCTCTCAACATGGGATTGCAACTGACATGGACAAAATCAAAATCATCATGGAATTGCCTCCTCCTACAAATTCCAAAGGTGTACAGGTCTTTATGGGACATGCCGGCTATTATAGAAGATTTATATTGCGGTATGCCATGATAGCTAGACCACTTTACAAATTATTAGTGGAGTTCTTATGGACCGAAGAGTGCGACTAAGCCTTTGAGCTTTTAAAGTGGCACCTAATCACAGCACCCATCCTTATATCTCCCAATTGGGATATTGATTTTCATGTACATACTGATGGATCCAAGTATGCAATTGGGAGTGTGCTTTGTCAACGTGGTGAACATAAGAAAGACTACCCCGTCTACTTCGCCAGTCGACAACTCAATGATGCAGAGATCAACTATACAACCACAGAAAGAGAAGCCCTAGCAATGGTGTATAGTGTGAAGAAATTTCGGCACTATCTACTCGCAAATGATTTTGTCTTCTACACCGACCATCAAGCATTGCTTTATCTTGTGAACCGTCCGTGTACCACAGGAAGAATAACCAGATGGCTCCTCTTGCTGCAAGAATTCAACTTCAAAATCGTGGTCCGCAAAGGTGCCCAACACTACATTGCCGATCACATGTCTTGAGTCAAGATAGGAGAAGAAGCCACTGGAGTAGAAGACGACTTACCAGATGCCACACTATTTCAAATAGATGCTGTTCCAAAATGGTGTGGAGATATCATTGGGTACTTGATGGCAGGAAGACCACCCCCTGACATGAAAGCAGTAGATGCCAGAAAATTGATTCTAAAAGCTGCACCATATCAACTCATTGCAGGACAACTATACAAGATGGGCAAGGACCAGCTATTAAGAAGATGTGTAATGCCTCATGAGATCCTGCCAATCCTGAGTGAAGTCCATGAAGGCATTGCAGGAGGACACTTCCAAGGGGAAGCCACAGCAAGAAAAGTTCTCCTCGCAGGCTACTGGTGGCCAACACTGTGGGCAGATGCCTATGAATATGTAAAAGGTTGTGATGTATGCCAACGAACTATTAAACCACAACACAAAGACTTCAATCCCCTAACAACAGTTATTGCACAACAACCATTTGAAAAATGGGGGATTGACTATGTGGGTCCCATACATCCAGCAGCAAAAGGAACACAGGCACGCTACATCATTGTGGCCATTGATTACTTTACAAAATGGGCTGAAGCTAAAGCAGTCAGAAAGGCAGATGCCAAAAGCACAGCAAGATTCTTGTACGAACATGTGATCACCCGCCGATTCGGATGCCCCATTGAAATTGTGTCGGATAGAGGCACACATTTTGTCAATGAGGTAATCCAAGAACTCTTGTCTGGCTTCATGGTCATCCATAGAAAAAGCACACCCTACTACCCCCAAGGGAATGGACTAGCAGAATCCACAAACAAAATCATATGCAATATCCTCACCAAGGTAGTAGAACCACAGAGTTCTGATTGGGCAGAGAAACTGAATGCAACCTTATGGGCATACAGAACCACATTCAAGGTCAGTACAGGGAACACAACTTTTCAATTGGTGTACGGCCTTGAAGCCGTGGTCCCACTCGAATTTGTAATACCAAGTCTACGCATCGCAGTACAGGAATGCATGGGTGATCATGAGTCCTTGAAAGAAAGGCTCTGTCAGTTGGAAAAGCATACAGAGACAAGACTAGTCACTTATGACAACAGAAAAACGTCGAAGAAAGGCATGGTTTGACAGGAATCTGAAAGCTAAAGACATCAAGGAAGGCGACTTAGTCCTGTTATACAATGCCAAAGTACACAAGGGAAAACTGAAGTATCTAGGTCAAGGACCCTACCGAGTATGAAAGATGAATCCCATCGGAGCTGTGCTACTTGAAACACTAGATGGAGTCCAATTCAACACAACAATAAACGGGAGCCGACTAAAGCGCTACTACATCAACACGCGAGCCATCCTCAACAAAAACAAAGATTTAGGAAACCAAGTCTTCCTTAGTTAGGATAAGATTGTATCACGAGCACTCACTTGCATATGTACGTCTTCGCACATATAGGTAGCCTCAATCGATTTTACCTAGAGCTCAGAAGTGATGATGAGTTCTAGCTGCCCTATGAAAATCCCAGCAAAAAAAGCATATAGTTAGTCCCTACTTAGCTACTAGGTCACGTGCACTCACACGCTTTCGCTTAGACACATAGATGATTGCATGAATGATTGTACCACACACTTTCATTCCACACTCTCAAAGGATGTATAACCAAAAAAAACAAAACAAAACAAAACAAAAAAAGGCTCTCTCTCCCACACACACACAGAAAGGTCATACAGGCATGCCAATCAATGATCAATGGTACACTACATGTACATGGGTGCAGGTTCAGAAAAGATGCCGCCACTAAAGAGGATGCGTAGAAAGAGCCCACCGCCTCAACCACGGGACCCCCTCCAGAGTTCGCAGCCATCTACATCCTCTCAACCACGGAGACCACAGGCATTCGTGGTCCAAAGCGATAGCTTCGAGGAAGATTCAGTGCATGACCAATGACCAAGCAGCACAAATGCCACCCCAGTCACAGCCGGCCTACACAACCGTTAACAAGGCCCAATCATTGGAACTTGTCTGGCCACCCACATCGACTTATGCTCTTTCCCAGGAAGCAACATCTTACTTAGAGCAACGGGGTCTAGGCAATTTGCATGAGAGCCTCAAATCCTTGGAGGACAGTCCTATCATGACCACCTACATCAAGGACTTTCTCCACTCTTACTACTCCAGCAATGCAACGGATGGCAAGTACGGTACAATCACTGTACAGCAGAGCCCACTGAACATTATCCTCGATAGTACGGTCATTCAAAGGGCTTTCTCACTGCCAAAACAAGGTGGCCAATACCCTAAACGGTCTGCTGATGCAAAGTTTATCGAAGTACAGTCTCTCCTCACCAAGGGTACCCTCATCCATAGAGATGGCATATTGCTTCGCACAATCCTTGACCCTCGCCTCAAGGAAGCAGCACAATTTCTATCCACAATCCTGGGAATAAAGAACGGCAAGGAACGCTCCCTTCCACTCCGCACATTTGTTTTGCTGAGTAGGAAGCTAAAACAAGACTGGGTCCAACACTTCGTCATTTTTTTTCCAAAAAAACTCGATGGTTCTTCAGGCCAGAAATGTAAAATTCCGCACTTATTGGCTATAATCATCAAAAAAGAACTACAAGAAAGAGAAATGACTCTGCCCCAGTTTCCAAAGCCAATTGAGGAGTTGGACATACCCTTCTCACCAGTATGGGAGCCGTCATCAACTGCTCCAGCTATCACATTGATAAGTACAGATGCCTTAACAGAAGTACCTATTCTGGAGAGCAGGATTGCGGAATTGCCCCAGGAAATGCTACAGCTCGGTGCACAACTGCAACCACTAAGTCTCCACCAGCAGCACCAACCCGAGCTCGAGACAAGGTTGGCACCTGAACCTGAGGAACGATCAGCACTAGAGCTTGAGACCACATCAGCACTCGAACCGCCCATCGATGCCATGCCAGTCGATGAGCCCCAAGGAGAGCTAGTGCCAGATCAGCAGTATGACTATTGTACACAAGGGACTGAAATGCCATTGGAACAACCTCCCCCAAGTACTACAGAATCATCGGGATGGCTACATGGGCACCACTTGTATCAGCAATATCGCTAGACCTCATCACCGTCTGTCATTCTCCAACATCAAGCTAGCCAAATGATCCAAATGTCAGAACTCTTCACTAGCTTGGCTAAGGAAGCATATGCAAGAGAATTGGAAAGGCAGACGGCATCAGAAATCGAAGACCAATTCCAGGCAATTGCCATAGAGGTCAAGGCACTTCGGGCACAGATAGATGAGAAGGAGGTAGAAGAAGTGCACATGAACCAGGCTCTCCAAGCTCAAGAGAAGGCCGTAAGGGATGTGACCTCCAATCTCCACCAAAGTCAAACACAGCTGACTGCAGCAGTAGAAGCAATGGCAATCTTACAGACCTCCTATAACTCCCTGACATCTGCACATGCGCAACAAACAGAGGTCGTGGCACAAGCTCGACTCACTCTCATTCACAAAGAAGAAGAGCTCCAGGATTGCAAAGACAAGCTTGAAGACATGAAACAATCTTTGGCAGTACGTGCCTTTAGCATTGATGAGCTTACAAGGGAATGCCGACTCTTAAAAGACCAACTTGCTACTGTTCAAGAGGCCAGCACTTCACAAGCTCAGGTCTTGGACCAATGGTCCAATACCACTGAAGACATTCCTCAACAGGCAAAGGTCACCTTGCAAATGAAAAAGCTTAAGGAGGCATACACAACCATCTACCATCAGTACAAAGAAAAAATGAATGAGATGCACTCCCAAAAAATAGCCATCTCCAAGCTTGAACTCCAATTGCTAGTGCACAACAATGAGGCATTGGAAGACAACACCAATGACACCCCACTTTAATGCACAACCGTGGTGTACGAAGAGCTTGTGGCTGCTCTACAAGTGGAAGATCACCTCAATGCACGCGTGCTTATCCAATGGAAGCAACTCCAAATCAGGATCATATCTGCTCATCCAACGATCAACTGGAAACGATCAATCGGGATTAAAACCCTGCGCATAATTTGCCAACACTTGTCTAAAGATGAGAAGAATATCTTCTGCCTGTCTACACATGCCGGGTTTATAACACTCAGGACGGATGCTTTCATTGCATATGTCTGCCTCATGGGTAGTCCTCCCCTCAGGGTTATTGCAGGTTTGTTGCCATTGCTACAAAGGCCATCCCTATTATTTGCACGGCACGACATAACCGACATCCAACCCATGCAGCTGATCATCCCATCGCACCAGCAAAAAGAAGTGTCGGAAGATGACAAGGCCTATCTCACATCCAACTTCCCATATCTAACCACTCTTTCTGCCAACATCATAACCTCACTTCCCCTTGCAGCTACCACCCTCTTAACCTTCCCCGAGCTCCATCCTAACATCTATTCCCTCCATCGTCTCTTTGCTCATGCCTCTCACCATTTTCAACTTACCCAACCGTCACAAACTTACGAGCCCCTCACACCTAGCTTTTTCCCCTCCCTTGCTAATCCTACCCTTGAGGATTACCAAGCTGCTCAAACCATTTGCCCATTTCTTCCCCCCCTCCCCTCTGCTCCCCCTTCCACCACTATCACTCAGCCATATTTCTCCCCCATGTCCCCTGATTCTCTCTCGGCCCCATCATCACCTCCGACACTTCTGGTGCTCCCATCAGCAGAAAATGATGCAGTATTTGATTTTGAATATCAGGATCCGGATAATCCAATTCGTACACCCATGCCAAGTTCCAATGATGGGTATGATTTTGATGAGATACCACTTCCCAGTAACCCCATCAAGGAGTTTTGGAGCAAATATCCTGATATGAAAACTCGCGGTGGATGGACCCTGGGTAACTTTCCTACCAACCTTCGTCAGCATCAAATCAGTGAAGGTTGGATTAGCAAATTGGATCCACAACCTGATTGGTGCCGTCCCAAGCTCTTTGATGTAATCTTCTTAAAGGAGTACTTACGGGCACCTCCATGTCTCAGAACCCACCATCCCAAGTTCTATGCAGTTCCACGGCGTAAAAAATGGGAAGCCAACATACACACTTTGGCTAAAGATCGAGTCATTAATTGGCCAATGATCGAACCCTACTCTGGTGTAGAATGGAATATCCAAGGCACCATGATCCGAGCACTTCAGCATCATGAACAAACAATGCACGGCAACATTGATCGCTTCCTTTGCCAAAGTGCCATATTCTGTAAAACATTAGAATTAATTCTGGAGGTCCCATGTTACCTTGATTCCCATTTGCCTCCACTCAGCTTTAATCCCAATGAACGGATTGATGCTCAGATTACAAGCTGACTCTATCAAAGAGTGATCTTCTTGGAAGCACGCCACATATCTCTGTTCGAGCAAATGGTGGATACAGGTTACCTGGAAACTGCGCAAAAATTGTATGGTGCTAAGGCTCTACAGCAGGATTGAGAGAGGATCGACTGGCACGACACAAGTTCCACAGCCACTGGACTAAAAACATGGCAACCCAGGTACGTGATCGCAATAAGCCATAACCTGAGGACGGGTAATAAAATGGATCCGGGAGTATGTTGACTCTGTGCCAACATGAACTTATCAAGAAAGAGAAGGTGTTACAACTTTGTGTTACAACTTCTAGACACAACTTTGTGTTATGACTTTGTGTAACAACTTTGTGTTACAAGTTTGTCTACATGAAGAGAGAGAATGTGTTATGACTTTGTGACACAACTTTGTGTTACAACTTTGTGTAACAACTTTGTGTTACAACTTCTACATGTAGAGAGAGAATGTGTTACAACTTTGTGTTACAACTTCTACATGTAGAGAGAGAATGTGTTACAACTTTGTGTTACAACTTTGTGATACAACTTTGTGTTACAACTTTGTGATACGACTTTGTGTTACATGCAAAGAGAGAAGCTCTCCAACTTGTATAAATACCCCATAATGGAATGAAGCCCTCACTCTTTGGGGCATTGTGTTGAGTCTACTTTGGTATTCCAAGCATTTGTCTCAAGTGTCCATGCTTCCTTGCACTGCACGTCCAAAAGCATGTCCTAACCTTGCAACCCTTCTCCCCTCTCCTCCAACCCTGCAACCCACCCTCTCCCTCTCCTCCTCCCTCCTCCTCCTTCCTCCTTCTCCTCCTCCTCCCTCCTCCTCCTCCTCCTCCTCCTCCCTCCTCCTCCTCCTCCTCTCTCCTCCCCCTCCCTCCTCCTCTTCCCTCCTCCTCCTTCCTCCTCTCTCTTCTTTCACCCATGCTCTTACACCTTCTTCCTCTCCCACTCCTATGCTTTCCTAAACCCTTAAACTCCATGATCTACGAGGGAGACGAGTTCTCCACCATGTACTCTACTTTGAACCTTGGATCCTCCTTCTAACCCTGGACTCCTTCTAAACCCTGGAACCTCTTTCTAAACCTTGGAACTCTTTCTGAACCCTGGAACTCCCTCTGAACCCTGGAACTCTTTCTAAACCCTGGAACCTCCTTCTGAACCCTTAAACTCCTCCTAAACCCTACAACCCCCAATGGAGGCGAAAGCCTTCATCACCTCAACAAAGATGGTTTACGTGCCTTTTACACATGCTTGCACTTTGTTTGCTTGCCACACTTAAGCCTACGTCTCTCACTGGAACACGACTCGAGGTCCTAAGCTACACATATACTACAACTGACAATCCCAATATATCTGTAGGTGACAAAAAGCCTCGGAACCCTGCAACATAGAATACCCAGCTCTTCCTACGAAAGCAGTAGGAAAGAGCCAACAAGGTTTCTCCAGCATTGGAGGCTGTGGAAGAAGCGGTTGAAGTTGGTTTGACAAGTCCCCAGAGGTTTTCCCTCATCAATGCAAATTTCACCTTCATCTACCATGTGTGGAATCCCTTTCCATTGAACTTATCTATATTCAATAGGGTAGCCATGAGAGGGTCTAACCCAGATATTGGGTAGTGTCTTTCTCTCTTACAAGGCTAAAAACAACTGAAAGGCTTCCAAATATAAGCACTTGATGTAGCAAAAACTAGTGACCAATATTCAATCAATGATGCTTTTTCTTACATGCTTCATAGAGGTGGCTTAAAATGAGAACTTTCCAATCAAAACCAGGTATAGCAATTCAAAGCACAACTGAAGCCACACTTTTATTGATGTTATTGAAAGTTTCAAAAAACCAAAAATGCTAGAATAGCATCTTATGTAGCATCATCTTCAAAAGCTTGTCAAAAATGTCAAAACCAAAAGACTAAACTTGGAGGGCTTGTAGCTTACTCTTCAAAGCAAAGGAAAAGGGGGTTTTTAAGGCAAAAGAGAGCTGATATACCAGAGAAGGTCCTCTGGGAAGAGAAGGCACAAAAACGCGTCAGAACTCCATAGCTTGTCCCTTCAAAGTCGACTGGTTTTTAATGATTTCTCCTTGAATGTGTAGCCATTGCTGCTCAGATTTCAGCACAGGATAGCCCAAGGCATGGAGAATCTACCCCTAAAAGGAATTAGAGGAAGATGAAGTATGCTGAGAGAAAACGCAGAAGCAAAAGTCGACGATCTTCATGTAATGGCGACGAAACGAGCACGGCTTTCTCTGATTCCTTTCAGCCAGGGGTTCGCCCCTTCAAGGTGGATCTCCAACAGGAAGGACGTGGGAAATGGTTGAGAACCAGAGGAGAACAAGCTTAAGCAATCTTTGGGAAGAAGAGGAAGAGATGGTGAAGAAGAAGATGAAGAAGAAGATGATGATGTGGCAGAAATGGGCTCAAGGAGGATAAAAGGGCTCTGATACCATGTTGGCTAAACTAAAAGGAAATCAAAGAGTGGACACAAACTCATAATACTTGCATTATGGAACGAAGAAGATTGAGGTCCTTAAGTAGGCACCTCATACATGCTCACTGACATCACTGATGACTTCAGAGCTCCACAATCATCTCCTCAATCTGCTCCTAGATTCTCTCAATCATCCTATGTGGCTTTCCACCACCTAACTGTGCTTGTGGACACTTAACTGTGCCTCTAGCACTCACACATAGAAACCAAGGTGTGCCTGAGGCATACACCTTGAGATATCCCATCATCGGGACCTCAAAGTTCACTTCGATAAGAATGGCGCACAGATTTTGGATCTTCAAGGGAAGGTCATTGGTAAAGGTAGACAGCGCAACAACATCTACGAACTCTCAGCTTTCAATTTTCGAGCCGATGTGAGCAACACTAAGCTGTGGCATGAGAGCTTTGGTCATCTAAACCTTAGTTCTTTAAAGGAGATGCATAAAAGAGGAATGATTGCATACCTACCAAAAATTACAGATCTACCCGATGTATGTGAAGCTTGTAAGAAAACAATACAACGTCTGTGCTCAACAGATAACAAGATCTCGTATGCAAGAGAGAAAAGCAGATAGTATGGAGAATCAAAAATTTGATTATTGTAAAACTGATACAATAGATGGCACTGCCTCCCAGCCATGCGCTCCTGTGTGAGAAGCTTCGATGGCATGCAGGAAATAGTAGAGGACGAAGGCTGGATGCTAAGGAATCATGGTTGCTGTAGCCAGTGATAAGTATGGGCTTCACGGGCTTGCTCTTATATAGCCACCACGGTTAGACCCAATTGGGAGACCGACCTAGTCGGCCCAAAACGGTCGACTGGAGGTCGGTCCCCAAAATGTCCTCTATTGCAACAAGGCAGGGCAAAAGCAGAATGAGTGCCATAAGAAGATTGCAGATGAGAAGAACAGAGTAAAGAAAGAGTCCAGCAACAGTGCGTGGGCAATACCAGTAGAGTTGTTCGTAGCAATTGAGGAGATTTGCACGGAGGTATTTCATGTACCTACAGATGAACCTTGGATTATTGACAGTGGTGCATCACGCCACATGACCACAGTTGGAAGGATTGGTATACCTCCCTACATCTGATAGGGAATGACATCCTAGTAGCAGTTGGCAATGATGCAAAATGTCCAGCAAAAGAAAAAGGTACGATTGCTCTCAAGTCAGATGGAGTTGTAAAACAGTTGTCCGATGTTCTTTATGTGCCAGATATCAAGAGGAACTTGTTGTCCGTTTTTGCGATCATGGATCAAGACCTCAAAGTTCACTTCGATAAGAATGGTGCACAGATTTTGGATCTTCAAGGGAAGGTCATTGGTAAAGGTACATGGCACAACATCTACAAACTCTCAGCTTTCAGTGCTCGAGCCGATGTGACAACACTAAGCTGTGGCATGAGAGGTTTGGTCATCTAAACCTTAGTTCTTTAAAGGAGATGCATAAAAGTGGAATGATTGCAGACCTACCAGAAATTACAGATCTGCCCAATGTATGTGAAGCTTGCATGATGGGCAAGCAGCATCGGCAGCCCTTTCCTAAAGAGGCTAGCAAGGCAAAGGCTCCTCTAGAGCTCGTTCACACGGACCTCTACGGAAAGATGGAGACAGAAGCTTTGGGTGGTTCCTACTACTTCATGACGCTGATCGACGACTACAGTAGAAGGATATGGATATACTTCCTGAAGACTAAAGATGAGGCTTTTAGTAAGTTCAATGAATGGCATGTATTGGTCGAGAAAGAAACGGGGAGGAAGGTGAAGAAGTTGAGATCAGACAGAGGTGGTGAGTTTACATCAAGTGAATTCAAAAGTTACTGCAAAAGTCACGGGATCAAGAGGCAAAAACCGTCGCCACATACATCACAGCAAAATGGAGTAGCAAAGTGCAAGATGCACATCATCTGCCAAATGGGCAGGAGTATGATGAAAGGGAAAGATTTGGAAAAGACTTTCTAGGCTAAAGCATGTAACATGGCAGTTTACATTCTAAATCCTAGCTACACGAAGGCTGTGAATGGGATGACTCCACTACAGGCCTTCTTTGGTAAGAAACCTTCAGTTACACATTTCAGAGTTTTTGGATGTGACTGTTTTGTGCATGTCCTTGATGCTAATAGGACCAAATGGGAACTGAAGAGCCGAAAGTGTATTTTCTTGGGCTACAGTGAAGAGGCAAAGGGTTACCATCTCTATAATCCTGTTACCAAGAAGGTAATAGTAAGTCACGATGTGGTCTTCTCAGAACAGCCGCATCAATTGGAGGAGGATGCTTCCTTCCTAGACAACCAAGACTAGGATATCCATCCAGTACAACCACCAACATCAGACCAAACTCCCCCAACGGTGCTTCAGAGGACTCAAGATAAAGAAGAGGAAGAAGAGCTTGTAGAACCACAATAGCAACGGCCATTCCTGAAGTGGCTAAAGTAGCTTTTGGACGGTAGAGAACCTCCAATCATTGAGGAGGAACCATTTGAACACCACCTATCCAAGAGATTAGAGGAGCAAAGAAGGGTGCATGAACACTTGGTCAACTACGCTTTGATGACAGAGGTGATCCGTGCTGAAGAACCCAAATGTCTTGAAGAAGCACATGGTGATGATAGGTGGATGGAGGCTATGCAGTCAGAGTATGGCTCCATAATGAAGAACAACACTTGGGACCTTATGGATTGACCACCAAAATGCAAGGTAATCCACACCAAGTGGATGTACAAGACCAAGTACAAGTCCGACGGCACATTGGATAAGTACAAGGCTCAGCTCGTGGCAAAGGGATTCACACAGGTACATGGTTTTGATTATCAGGATACTTTTGCTTAGCTCAACTAACCACAATTGGTAGTGTTTTGGCTTTAGCAACACAGGAAACTTGGGCCCGTGTTTCAGATGGATGTAAAATCCACCTTTCTGAATGGAGATCTCAAGGAGGATGTATACGTGGAACAACCACCAGGTTTTGTGATCCTTGGTTCAGAAGGTAACGTCTGTAAACTGAAGAAGGCACTTTACAGACTAAAACGGGCCCCACGAGCATGGTACCAGCGGATTGATGCCTACTTTCTGCAAAACGGGTTCAAGAGCAGCCCATCTTATGAAAATTTGTATATCTACAGAGAAGGAGGCAGGTGTATGATCATGGTCCTTTATGTGGACAACCTTATCATAACAAGGAATCATGAAGAGAAGATCTTGCAAACAAAGCATTTGCTAGGAAGAGAGTTTGAAATGACAGACCTTGGACTGATGCATTTCTGTTTGGGGATTGAAGTTTGGCAAGAGTCAAAACAGATCTTCATTTCACAGTTGAAGTATGCTGGAGAGATACTGAAGGCATTTGGCATGGCTGAGTGCAAGATAGTTGGCACTCCTATGGAGGTTGACGTGAAGCTCTCAAACGAAGATTCATCACCATTGGTGGACGAAGCAAAGTATAGAAGGCTTGTGGGCAGTTTGATTTACTTGTGCAACACACAGCCGGACATCATTTTTGCGACTGGTGTACTAAGCAGGTTTTCCAATAAGCCCCGGGAGAACCATTGGAGGGCAGGGATGCGGGTGCTAAAATACATCAAAGGCACACTTGATTATGGCATCACCTATACCAAGGGCAACACCTTGACCAGATTCTGTGACTCGGATTGGCCAGGAGACGTGGACAGCAAGAGATCAGTGATAGGTTACTATTTCTCACTTGGATCTGGAGCTGTGTCATGGGTCAGCAAGAAGCAACCCACAGTTGCTCTTTCTTCTACCGAGGCTGAGTACAAAAATCAGCATGTTTTGCCTCTTGTGAGGTAGTGTGGTTGAGGAGGATTTTAGGGGACATGGGTGCAATGTAGAACAAGCCTATGTAGTTATCATGTGACAATCAGAGTTGCATGGCAATTGCAAAGAACCCTGTGTTCCACGCTCGCACAAAACACATTGAGATTCAATATCACTTTGTACGCGAGCTCATCATGGATGGAGAGGTCAACTTGGTGTACTATCCAACTACAGAGAATGCTGCGGACATCTTCACGGAGGCTCTTGGAAGAGACTTGCTGGAGAGGCATCTTCATCGACTTGGCATTGGGCCAAAAAAGTAAGTTCACTTGCAGGTGGACATTGAGGGGGGGTGTTAGATATCAATGGTCCACTCTCATGTAACTATGCGGGAACCAGCTAACTCTACTTGTAAGCCCCCCATATGAGGAGAAGGCATTTGAGTAGCTCAGTTATCCGGTAGGTCCTGGTTTGGACACTAGATGGGGGCCATGTGTGGCCTGATGGTTGGACGGCTTCAGATAGAGTTGGCACACTGCCAACTAGGCTAGATGCAAGTGCCAGAAGGCATCCCATGACTTACCGCACTGAGGGTAGACGGAGCATTTCGGAGGGCAGCCCACTCTTGGGCTACGGGGCCTGTTTGGAGCCCCAGATGATCCCGGATGGCTTTGGGCCAAACGGAGACCGTAGGACAATTGCTCTATTTTGCGCCACGGTTCTAACATGTGGTCGGTGGCCTATTTCAGGACCGACCTCCAGTCAGCCGTTTTGGGCCAACTGGGTCAGTCTCCCAATTGGGTCTAACCGACTACGACTGGTGTGGCTATATAAGAGCAAGCCCATCATTATCATTGGCTACAACAACCCTGATTCCTTAGCATCCAGCCTCTTTGCTCTACTGTTTCTAGCATGCCATTGAAGCTTCGCACACAGGAGCACATGGTTGGGAGGCATCGCCATCTATTGTATCAGCTTTATAGTAATCAAATTTTTGATTCTCCATAGTATCTGCTTTTCTCTCTTGCATATGAGATCCTGTTATCTGTTGAGCACAGACGTTGTATTGTTTTCTTACAGAAAATGTACTGAATATACTCTTAGTAAAAAATTAAAGAAGTTTGGTTTGGTTTCCCCTACAATCTGTGAACAGTTAGTAGGTCATCGAGATTTTTGTCCTCCTACCTCGTCTCTCAAGGAGCCGTTCTTTCAAATCTCGAAAGTCTTCGAGATGTTCTTGTGGAACTTCCCAGTTCCCAAAGATCCGTAAGCTACATTGGCACCACCGATATCAGCACCGCCCTCAAAGATTTCTCCGCCATCGAAGCTTCAACACCAATAGAAAATCCAATTCTTCTGGGTGTTTCATTTGCGGCAAGAAAGGACACTTTGCCAAGGATTGCCCCCAACAACCTCGCAATCCACAGCATAAACAATTAAAGGGCTTTTTTGCAATGATCAACTAGCCCGATAATTGGGAGGTCATCTCTCAAGGAGTCACTGATGAGTCACTATTTGAATGTTCTGAATCCGACACTCCTCAGTGTTTCCATTGCCAATTACAGGAAGGATCATCTAGTGCTTCATCCGACGAATTCCCTTCCTATAGACACATCAATTTCCCTCAGCAAAGGCACTCCCATTTGGATATCGAAATTACTTCTGCTTTAGATGACGAAGATGGGCCTGAAGAGGCTGAAGCCTACATATTACATTCTCATCATTCTGTTTCCCGAGGCCGAGCAAGAGGCAAAGGATTTGACAGCAGTTTTTGCACAAGAGACTTGGGGACATCTGAAGAATTATCTGACTACTCCAAGGCATCTTGAGTCTCTCAAACATCTGCTCCTGTATAGCATTTCTCTTCTATAAGTAATTATTTAGGACCATCTATATTTCGTCCTCTGCACAAGGTCCATGAGAGTAATAGTCTTATGCCTTCTCTCTTCTGTCAAACACCTGTTCATACTCTCTCTGCTCCACCTCCAACTTTTAGTTCTAATGCCCCGCAGTCGCAGCGTCCCTCCTATTTTGAGCAATTTGAGAGTCTAAGTATTAGTATAGATGGATTGAAAACCCATTTGGAGCTTATCACCAATAACTGCCAAAAGCTTCAAGGGTCTATTGACTCGTTAGATAAAAAAGTCAACGAACACTTAACCTAGTATTCCTTATACACTCCTTCCTCTGATAGTCATCCTTCTGTATTCTCCTTCCATGATTTTTTCCAACAACCAGCTCCGCTTGTTCGCAATCCTATGAAAACCTGGTTGGTCTATGTACAGATTCGGCCTGAAGGTGTTGTCCCATATTTTTTGGTTGCCCTTCTAGATACTGGTTCAGGTTTTAATGTATGTAAATATCATGCTCTTCCTACATATTGCTAGCAAGACCTTGAATAGCATGACCAGATGAAAGGGTCGACCATGGGTGGTGGCATAGTTGCCTGTAAGCGGTTTGCTCCCAACATCTCCATCTCTTTGCAAAATCATCCCCCAGAAATTGACTTCTACCAACTTGAATCTCAGGGAGTCGATCTGGTGATTGGGACCGATTTTCTAAACCGCCATCTTCCTTTAGGTTTATCCACTAATGAAATGGTCTTGACAATTGGTGGTATCTTAGTACACATCCCAGCACGAGAAAATTTTTAAAAAGTCCTGAAGCCTTTTGAAGAGGATTTACAGATCATCAGCAAGTGTGCACCCTCTTCTCCATTCACGGACCCTCCTGCAGAATTCATGGAGTCACCAGTGGCTTCTCCAATACCAACAACAACTAAGTTCAATCCAAGGCCTGATGCACAACCCTAGATGACTGCTTCTGAATTAGATGCTTATGTTCAGGATTTGCTTCGTGCTGATGAACAGAAACGTTTAAGGAAGAGTATTCATATGATGCATATGTGTTCATCTTTATAGCAAATGCGATAGAGGTTTGTGCAGGACTACAGTAGTGACTCCCCCCTTGCCTTCAAACATATTTTTCAGCACCAGGTTGCTCTCCCCCTCAAAGAAGGTTCAAAACCTTACAAGGAGAGTCCCTATGGCTTTACTTAGTAGGATCGACTGCTGGTGCAACCAGGAGATAGCAGAACTCCTTGAGATGGGCCTTATCTCTCAATCAAGGTCCGAATGGGCTGCGAAAGTGAAGTCAACCACCATTTTTTGAACTTTAGTGGGCTTGTTGTCGAGGTTGATGATCTTGGTTTGAGCCTTAATCAATGCCATAATAGCTTCGCCAAGCTTGTGTGGTAGACTGTACAAATAATGCCGTTTGGCAGACGTATCTGCAAAAATACCTACTCGATAGATGAGCTATTGTACATGTGCATTATATGCTTTGAGTTGAAATAGATCACAAAGCTTTAGAGCTGAGAACTCGTTAGAGGCTTGCGCTTGATCATCCATGAATGTAGGCAAGAACTGGTTAGAGATTTGGTTAGAGATTGCTACAATCAAGGCATCTAGAGCATTGGGCTGATGATTGCTATCAACATTGGCAAAGATATGTTCTTTTAATTCCTCTGAGAGGAATTCCCACCAGCTAGCAATCACACCTGTAAATCCTTTTGTCGTCTCCACAGCTGCATCACATGGGTTCCACCTGTATATGGTTACCAAGGACATCATATGGCCGTAAAAGATTTTGAGAATGTCCTTCATAGCTTGAGGAGAGGCTGCATCAATGTTGAGGATGTAGCCAGGAAAGGATTTATGTTGAAGGCGATGCTGAAAATCTGCTTGCTCATTCAAATCACCATCAATGTAGTGAGTCTAGAACTCACCACGAATAAACTGTGCTCCAGGAGAGCCATAAAAAGCAGTTTTTCGGTTGCGCCAGGCTTGCTGTTGTGGAGGAGCGGAAGAAGAAGGTTGTGGGTCTTCTTCCATGGGCTTAGGCTTTGTCCCTTGGTTATCAGTTCGGACAATGAATTCCCTGTTGAGAATAAAGAGTTCAAGTTTTGATGCCCTTCATAGCTTGAGGAGAGGCAGCATCGATGTTGAGAATATAGCCAGGAAAGGATTTATGTTGAAGGTGACACTACAAATCGGCTTGTTCATTCAAGTCACCATCAGTGTAGTGAGTTTGGAATTCACCACGAATAAATTGTGCTCCAGGGGAGTCATAAAAAGCAGTTCTCCTTCTATGCCAGGCTTGCTATTGTGGGGGAGCCGAAGAAGAAGGTTGTGGGTCTTCTTCCAGGCTTTGTCCCTTAGTTCGTGTACATGAAGGGAGAGGTATTGGAAGAGAATACTGAATAAACATTGGGAGAGATAGGACAAGGTATATCAATAGGTGGAGTAGGAGCGGGAGTTGGCTCGGGAGTGACATGAGGAAAGAATAGAGGGGGATCTAATGGGATCATATAAATGGGTGGAACAACCTCACTGGGATCTGCAGCACTAGCATCTTGGTCAGTCCATCTGAATGCGCGAATGATAGGATGAGTAGGTTCTAACCATTGGACAGGCTCAGGCTCATCATCAGAATCATTATCATCATAAAGATCCATTGGAAGCAACATGAAAGTAGGTGTAAGGGTAGGACGTAAAGAGAGATCTAAGGGACTAGCAGAGGACGGAGGGAGTGTAGGAGGGAAAGAGCTATATACAGACTATTCAGTAGAAGTGGCTGGGGACCAGAACATTGCAACTCGGTAAGGATGTGATGTACCTTTCTGTCAAGTTTGCCTACAGCGAGCTATAGATCATAAAGTGTTGTGTAGCAGGTGTCGAGACACTCTTGAATAGCAAGATTGTGAGAGTGGCCCCATTTAAGTTTCTATTGCTCAATAGGCATACTCTCTTCGGTATGGTCTACCAATGCATATGGGGCATGAACAGACTTTAGCTGGCCGTTATCTGATGTGGACTGAAAACTGAATGCAGCAGGCTACTGAACAGGGCGAAACATTAGCATCGGATGCACTCGCTCGGAAGAAGTAAGATTATTAAAATTCGAGTGCATGTGCGGCTGATTGACTGCAGTTGAATGGCGATAGTGCAGACTAGCATCAACAGGAAATCTTCAGGCAGCTGAAGAAGTGACCCAATCATGGATGGCTTCAACTTTCTCAGTCGTGAGAGAAGAATTAGATGTAACATCATTATCGAGAGCAAGCACGCCAGCAATAGATACAATGGAAGAAGCAGGAAAGGACAAATGCATAATACGCTTGCCATGATCACAAGCAGACTTTCTGTGAATCACAGCTTTAGAGGGTGAGTCTTTGATCTGATATTGCAGAAGCTGCGAAGCAAATTCTTCCAGGACGTTATGGTAGTCCATCTCCCATTCTGTAGGCATCGATAACACATCAAAAGGAAAACGTGTAATTTTAGCATTCGTTTTGTTGTACAGGATGCACTCGTCTTGCGGGCGAACATGGCAAGGAATGGGATTAATAGTAGACACTAAATAATTTACAGAGCGAACATGTATAGCACAATGCTCAAACTTCGGCTTCATAGATTAACCCTTGACTTGTACATACAAGCAAAGAGTAGTGGAGAGATGTGGATCATGCAAAGACATTTTGAAGTTGGGATATACTACGGTATACACAAGCTCTTTATTAAGGCTACCATGTACTAACCCGATGCATGCATCGTTAAGGTTAAGATGCTGGGTGTCAACTAAACTAGCCATGCACATGGCATTAACACCGGATCTAAACAATGGCTCTGTAGCTAAAACAAAGTAGCCGTAATCATGTAATGGTAACCAATATGTAGGAAAGACTCAATCTCAGAAGGAGTAAAAAGGGGAAGATACACACCAGTATTGCCTTCATCGGCAATATCTACACAAACCTCTGATATTTTTACATGCTTGAGAGCTTTGAACTGAAAAGTTGAAAACTTGTAAAGTTCCTCTGGGTCGATGATGGGTAGGTTCCAAGCATTCTTGGAACCCATGATTTCGATAGAGGTAGATGCAGAGCAAGGAGAAGAGATACGGGCAGATAGAGATCGGATGATGCTGGCCATAGTATCTAGTAGGCTTAAGAAATTAGACGGAGTAGATCCTCACGGAGGTCGGCTCAACCTCGGCTCTCTCTGGCCTCTAGTGGGGAGGTCGCTTAGTGACTTTTGAACTCACTTGCGAATAAGCAAACAAGGCTCTGATACCAAAATGGCGATCAGCAAACAAGCGAATGGTGGAGGACGATTATGAAGGCATGGAGTTATGCGGACCAAGTGCGAGAACCTAAGATGATACCAAGGGGCATGTTGAGAGTTCACGCTCAACATCATGTGACCATGTGTGCATAGCACCATCACGTGATCATATGTGCATAGCACTAACCTTATAGAGTGCTATAAAGGAAAGGGTTAGATCCCCTAACCCTAACCCTAAAAGGGTTTGTATATATTCTATTTTTTCAACAAAATCTAGTGTATAGTTAGTCATTTGTGGTGTGCTCTCTAGCTGTGCCCTCTCTCCTCATCTCCACTCTTCTCCCAAGGCTCTACCCTTGCGACATGTGGTAGATAGGCTTCGACTCGAGTTAGGTCAGTGGACACTGGGTTTGTTCATTGGTTAGATTTTTAGACACGTGGCCTTATCCTCAGGGTCACCACACTAGGGCTTGGTCAAGGACCAACCATGTGGCAGACCTTATCTACCATGTCACCATCGGGTGCCATGTCATCAGCTTATCTACCACATCATCGCCCTCGTTCAGCATGCCACATCATCATAGCCGACTGACACATCATCAACCATGTCAGTAGCCCAGCTCAACTGACACATCATCATTGCCACATCAACTACCACATCATTGCTTCCACGTCAGCATTGCCACATCACCTTACTGACATCATCTGTGCCACCTCAGCACTGCCACCTCAGCAGTCCAGTCAGCACTGACCCTCTGCAGGCACAGTCCCTTGCCAGGCACACTGTGCACACTCCTACCACCTTAGCACAGAGCTTCACAGGCACACCTCTTGCTAGGCACAGTGCCACATCATCACTGCATGTGACTCACAGTGACACATCATCATTGAGCACCATTTGCACTCCTTTTGCCCCTCCACCTAGATCAAGTCATATCTCTTGATCCAGGAAGATTTTGAGGGCACTCCAATAAGGAAAGTCGCTCGTTTTTTTGTGCTCTACGCACTCGTCACATCACATGCACATTTTGGTGCAACTTACACTCACATTTGAGCCTCGCCGACAAAACCACTTCCTTCATGCACATTTGCCTCTACATCGATGCATCTGACCCAGCACTTAAAAAGAACAAAAGAAAAGGAATTATTTGTTGTTCTTTCATCGATCGACGGTTGGTTTAGATCTAGATCAAAGTAGACTAGATCGCCATAGAGGGGACACTTTGAATTTCCCCAGGTTGCCAATCTAAGCCATGCCCAAAATTCCTGACTAGTACCTACTCGGAGTCAGTCCATATGCTCACATACGATTTCACATCATTACATTACCTGAAACCTTACGTTCATCAGTTCAGTGAGCAGACTTCAGAGTACAGAGGCATTGTAGATTGATTCAGTGGGCAGATAGCATTTGATTTCACACACACATGCCACCATTGTAAAGCCTATTTGGCTATCTCACGGCATTGTGCACATCTTTTTCAGCCTTGTAAAGCCTCTTGGCTATTCCTGGCATCATTGCCACAAGCCTTGTAATTCAGATCAGATTTTATATATTGCAGTTCTATCTTCACGATGGTACAGAGATTTCACTTGGCATATTCAGTGTATTTGCAGTTGATTCATACAGAGATCTTCATGACACTTTTGAGTACATTTCTTGCACCATGTCGACTAGCAACCTCAATCTGGAGGCATCTGCTAAGTTAGACAACTCCAATTACGGTACATGGAAATACCGAATGGGGACCATTCTTGTGCTTTAGGACAAATGGGATTATGTCGATGGGTCTACACCTAGACCATTGGACGATCTAGCCACCAGTAGCTCTACTCCATCTGTTGTCATAGCACCAGCAACGGAATCTACATCAAGATCTACATCTACACAAATAGTTCCTGCACCAGAAGCAAATCCTGCCATTGCCCGAGCTCAAGCAGAATGGGATAAGAAAGAAAAGTATGCCTATCACTTGATCAAGCAGAATGTGCAAGATGTCATGCTAGGACAACTCAACACAGTCAAGACATCAAAAGAAGCATGTGATATGTTCGCAGCTCTCTACGAGTCCAAGAACACATCCAAGATTCTCACCCTAAGAAACCAGATCAACCAGAGTTTCCGCAACAGCAGTGAAATCGGTCATGCTTATGTACTCCGCATAAAAGACTACAACAACCAACTTGCAGCAGCAGGAGAGACTATGAGCCCCGCAGAAATGGTTCAAGTAATCCTGAATGGACTAGGAGAAGGATACAAGAATCTAGTCTAGAGTATTGCCATCCAACGGCCAATTCCGACACTGGAAGAACTTCAGTCAAGTCTACTTGGTGAAGAACTCGGGACTCAGGCCATTCAAGCACGTAAAGGTCATTCTAATGATCAGGCATTCACAGCTTCAGACAGAAGCAGAGGCAAAGGCAGAAACAGAGCTAGATCATACCAAAAAAGTGGTCATCATCAACAAAATCAAAGTCAACATCAATATCAACATCAGCATCAGCATCATCCTCAACAAAATCAGAATCAGCAAAGAGGAAATCATTCCAACTGAGGAAGATTTCAAGGACGAGGGAATGCATCCACCAATGTGTCAAACATTTAGTGCAACTACTATCATAAGTTTGGACACTATGAAAGAGATTGCCGCAAGAAGTAGTACAACCAAGGCGGTCAATCCAGCAGTAATCGAGGGAATTCTCGAGGAAGAGGAAATCATCGTGGTGGACATTCTAGTCACAGTCATTTTGCAAATGAACATGGAAATATGTTTCTTGCAAGCGAGGAATTGCATCATACTGATACAATGCACCTAGACACTGATTTCAATCCCAAAGAGGATTTCAGCTATCAAGTCAACCAAGTGAAACAGGATCCTTGGTACATCGACAGCGGTGCATCATCTCATATGACAAATCATTAGGAATGGTTCACAGAGATGAAACCATTGGAAGGATAGAAAAATATCATCTACACAGCAGACAAAACACCGAATCCAATTCAAGGAATAGGTGTTATCCCTATGAACAATTTCACTGGTACAAAAGGATTAGTCAAAGATGTGCTCTATGTTCCGAAGCTCAGTAAAAACCTTTTGTCAGTAGGTCAAATGACGGAACACAACTACAAAGTCATCTTTGATGGTGATGAATGCACTATTAGAGACAAATCCAAAAGATGTCAGCTAGTAGCAAAAGGTGTCAAGGAAGGACGCTTATACAGGATGCTAGCTACAGTACTAGATAAGCATGCCATGTCAGCTCAAATGCAATAGATGCCACTATCTGCAAAATGGCACAAGAGATATGGTCATGTCAACTTCAAGTACTTGTTAGATCTCAAGAATCAAAATATGGCAATTGGGATTCCGAAGCTACAGTTCCTTGGAAAGGTTTGCGAAGCATGCTACTTCGGCAAACCAACTTTGTCAGAAGTACCTCTCGTGCACGAGGTATTCTTGATTTGATACATACAGATGTATGGGGTTATGCCCAGACCTGCAGCATCAATGGTTCGCTTTACTACTTGACCTTCATCGATGACTACAGCAGATATTGTTGGGTCTACTTTTTGAAAGAGAAATCTGAAGTGTTTTCTAGATTTCAAGAATTCAAAGCCATGGTAGAAAACCAGACAGGCAGAAAGATCAAGGTCATGAGATCACATAGAGGAGGTGAATACATGTCTTCAGCATTCATGAACTTTTGCAAAAATCATGGCATTTGAAGACAATTCACATGTGCAGATACTCCTTAGCAGAATGCAAGAGCTGAAAGGAAGAATGGGACTTTAGCAGATAGTGCTAGAGCAATGCTTAGTGAAAAGCATCTTCCAAATCAGTATTGGGCCATTCCTCTAATCTGATGCCAAAAAGTGCTGTTAAACTCTAAGTAATGAAACTTAAGAGTAACAGTGGCCAATGACATGATAAGGTGAACTTGTGTGATTGAGAATTCATTCTGAATCATCTCTTGCAAGGCGGAGAGTCCCTCATCAGTGGGAATACTGGGATATAGGGATTCCACATCGAAAGTGAACAAAATGCAATCTTCTGGTAAAGTTAAATCAGAAATTTCTTTGAGCAGTGTAACAGAGTCTTGGAGATGTTGCTTCTGTTTCAAAAGTACAGGTAGGAAGTACAGGTAGGAACTGATGATGAAGCCAAGAAGAAGTATGCTAAAAAATGTGACCATTGTAAGAGCAAATGGGTCTTCCAACTAGTGTTGTCTTGTGAATTTTTGGCAAGAAATAAAGAGTACAAATCCTGTAACCATTTTGTGGTTCCTGTAAGATGTAATCCTTCTCTTGCCTGGAAAGAAAAGTAGCTCTATCTATGACAAACTTCAACCTATCTTTGAGTTCTTGCAGATTAACCTCTGTGACCTGTCGATACACTGCTGTGTCAGAAAGTTGCCTTGCTCCCTGTTCCAGGTACCAAGATTTGTCCAAGATGACTAAGCCCAAGTTCTTGTCTGCAGATTTAATGACAATGTCTGGGTTCCTTTGGAGACTTTGAGAGGCTTGCCGTAAGGTTTTGTGAAGCTTGAGGTACTATTTGGAAGAGATGTTTTCGGACAAAATATTCTGACCCAAAGTGATAATATTCTCCAAGGTAGGACAATGATCTGGAGGATTCCAATTAGAATTAGGTACTCTAAAAGGAGAGATCCGATCATCATTAGAGGACTTGAAGAACCACCTGAGATGCGCAACTGTCTAGTAAAGAGTTCATACTCAATGATAATGCTAGATGGAGGGCAAGGTTTAGGCGGAGGGATGTAGTTTAGATCTAAGCCTAAGAGTTCCTTTTCTGCAAAAGACAGCTTGTACTGGGAAAGATTGTGTATAGAGGTATTGGTAACCCTACAATCTACTTCCAAAGGAGTCTTTTTGCTGAAAAGAATCAAGGTGTAGAGGGAGGGATTTAGTAGTGGGAGCCAAAAGATTCGCCTCTCTCGATGCGATTTCTTCTAAACAGAGGAACTGAAGCATTTCTCTGTGTGTTGCGCAAGGTGCTTCATCAACTGGGCCCTTTTTGCTATTTTACCGAACCAGACCTCTGGGAATATTGGCTTGTCTTTGAAGAGGAAGGTTGTGCATTGGAGGGGGTGGAAGGCTTGCGTCTCTATTGAGGAGCACTATCTATTTCCCTGCTTTTGGACATTTCCCTGCTTCTGAACATGTTGGTGGTTGTTTGGACGGTTTCCTTGCCTGTTTACCTGCTTGTGCCCTTGGTTGCTCTAGTTGTTACTTGGTATATTTGCCTGCTTGTTTCCCTGTCTGTTTCCCTGACTGTTTCCTTGATTCTTTTTTGTACCCTCGTTTTTTGACTTCTGCTATGGAGACAGTTTTTGAAGCTGTGCTTGAACCTCATTGTGGATCAATTGCACCATGGATTCTTCTTGAGGCAGAGTCTCTGCATCTTCCATAGCAGCCTCTTGTGGTGCTTGTCTGGTAGATTGTGCCGTTTCTTTAATGCCTTCTTGTAAACATCTTTTTATGGTCCAAGCGTTGATGGCATCTCTGAACTCAACACTGACTTCAAAATGCCAACTCTTGAGCCACTTTGTCCACGTAGTAGTGCTCACACCAATAAGTCTGATATCTACCAGCTTGTTGATGAGCTGTTGTAGCCTTTCCATGAAACAACTACAATAGTCTGAGTATTCCTTATCAAGTGATGCGGCTGTCACCGCTTGAGCTTGAATAAGAGAATCTAAATAAGATTGCTTGTAGGCCTCGGTGTGAGCTTTCAATTGGAATTCTAGATTGGCTTGAGCAGTAAGATCTGGCACTTTGATTTTGGGAGGCTTCAATTTCAAGCTATTAGGGACCTCTTCTTCAGTGCGTTGTGCCTGCAATTTTACGAGAAAAGCATTGGCACATTCCCTGCCTTGTGTGATCTTTTTGTACTCCCCTATGGACTTTTTACAAAAGTCTGTAAGCTGAGCTAGCATAAGAAGATCTGGAGAGGAAACATCATCACGTGCTGGTGATTGAGAGCGTCCTCTTTCATATCGAGGGGGTCTACTATCCGATCGATCATCACGAGGATGTTTCCTTGCAAGCTGGACATCATAGGGACGATTATCGATGGCAATAATCTCCGACATGATAAAGTTTAGGATTAAAAAAGCTGTGACGGAGTGCTGCAAAGACAACTCGTGTTAAATAAACTGTTGGCCAGCTGCGGTAGCAAAAAATGGAATTTTCGAGGGCCGGTTACGTGATTGAAACTGTCTTTAAAATGTGTGAAAAAAGTGCTTGTGATGTGTGCGTAGGTGCTTAAAGTTCTAAGAGTACATGAGTAAGGTAGAATACTCAAGTACTAGACACATAAGAAAGCAACCAAATACTCATGGACAAAAAAGATGGCCAAGAGCACACACAATACATGAACAAATTGATGTTCAAGTACGAAACATTCAAGCAAGTGAACAGTACATGAGCAACTAGTTGCACAACTACCCCACACAAGAGCAATACATGAGCAACAAAGTTGCACAAGTACCTCACATAAAGTCACAAAGACACGAGACAGACAAAAATGCTTGTTTTATTACAAGAGAGGTACTTGCTCCAAACTAGTTTCGCTTGATCTCTCAAGCTCTTCAGTGGAGCACCTCCTGAAATGTGATACAAGAATGAGAGTCTCTGTCTTTATATAGAAGTGGGGAGGGCTAGGGTTTGCACCTTTGTATACAAGATAACTCTCTCAACTTTGCATAGGAGAGCCCGTGGGATACAAGGTACAAAAAAGCTCATAAATGAGTCAAAATGAACCTGATGAAGGTGCCGTTTGGTGCAAAATGATGCTAAGAACTAGTACAATCTTTTTGCTAAAAGTCCAACGATGCTCGTCCGGACGTTTCGGACGACTCGTAAGGTGTGCGCTGCTCCCGACTAGCGATTTGACTAAAAAAGGCCATAACTAACTCAAAATGGACCTAATGAAGAAGCCGTCTATTGCAAAAAGAAGCTGAGAACCAGAACTATCTTTTCACCAAGAAATATTTGACGGTGACCCAAATATTCCACGCATCATGTGGGGCCCACATTGCTGTTGAGTAGTGATTTGACAAAAAATGATCGCAAATTTCGTGGATTTCTCTAGCAAATGAGAGGACGAGGTAGATGCTATAGCTCAGGATGATTTTGGCAAAGCCGATGAAGTTTAGGGTTTAGGGTTTATGGACAAAAAGATGGCCAAGAGCACACACTGTACATGAACAAATTAATGTTCAAGTACTAAACAATCAAGCAAGCATCAAACAGTACATGAGCAAACAAGTTGCACAAGTACTCACACACAAGAGCAATACATGAGCAACAAAGTTGCACAAGTACCTCACACAAAGACGCAAAGACACAAGAGAGACAAAAAAAGATAGAAAATCCTCTTTGTATTACAAACAGGTGCTTTGTTCCAAACTAGTTTCGCTTGATATTCTCAAGCTCATCAGTGGAACACCCAAAATGTGAGAATACAAATGAGAGAAGCTCCCCCTTTATAGTGGGGGGAGGCCACTTTTTGTCCTCTTTGCTTATGGGATTACTCTTGGGGCATCGCCACGTGGCAATAGCCCACAAAATCAAAAATTTGATTTCTGGGGACCGGTGACATTAGCCCAAAAATAACCCTGAAATGCTCAAAAATGGTCCAAAACGAGTGCAAAAAGTCCCAAAATGACGACCCAAGCCTGAGAGGTCTCATAAAGGTGGATGCTCCAGGGGGTGTCTTATAAGGTGGGACCTGCACGACCTAACTAGACCTAGGCATCTTAAGACGTGATTTGACAAAAAAAGAGTGAAGATTTCGTGGATTCCTCTAGCAAGTGATTGGTCGGGGTAGATGATGTAGCTCAGGACATTGTTGGCAAAGCCGGTAAAGGTTAGGGTTTAGGGTGACCCCAAAGTTTAAAGCTTTCGTGTACTTTGAGTAGTCAAGCTTAAGAACAAGAGGGGTGCTTTTACCCGTCGAGGCCTACCTTTTGGAAGATCCTTCACCGATCTCATCTTGTAGGTGATTTTGCTGAACCAATTCTATAGAACCTTATTTGGGTAACCACGAGATCTGAGGCATTGGTAAAACAAGATTCTAAGCCTCTTGTAGCCTTCAAACGTGCTTTCCTTGATGACATAGCGGTGAAGTTCTCCGATGATGAAAGACTCTTTCTGGTGCTTCAGATGCCAAGAAGAGTAAGGAAGATATTGGTACCTGTTCGACTCTTTTTGGTAACAACTAGAAGAGCGCTTTCCTGTGAAAGAAAATTCTGGTCCTTTGAAAAGGTGAATGTCCATAATATCAATGGAATATGTAGAGTAGCATGGGGTAATTCTGATATGGTCCTGAAAATCTTTTCCGTAATCTTCAAGGTATTTGTCCAGATCAAGATCAAGACCCTACCCATAAGCCGAATGCATCATCAATGTAGCGCATGTAATATAACAGCTCTGAATGAGGCTGTTTAACTTCCTGCATGTTCTCCATGTGACAAAGGAAAAGGCAAGCGTAAACCATGGCAAAGTTGCTTCCCATAGCTGTTCCTCTTATCTGATGCCAGAATCTGCCGTCAAATTCTAAATAGTGATTTTTTAAAATCAAAATGGCAAGAGGCATGATGAGGTTCAGTTCCATTGTCTTGAAGTCATTCCTAATCATCTGCCACAAGGATGTGAGACCTTCATCCATGGGAATACTAGGATATAGAGATTCCACATCAAAGGTAAAGAGAATGACATCTTTTGGTAAATGCAACTCGGAGATTTCTTTCAACAGAGTGATAGAGTCCTTGAGGTGTTGTTTCTGTCAAAGGAGAATCGGAAAAAGTTTGTGGTGCAACCAAATAGAAGCATGCTCAAATAAAAACCCATTGTAAGAGCAGATCGGTCTGCCTACCAAAGTGGGCTTGTGGATCTTCGGGAGGAAGTACAGGGCACAAACTCGAAAACTTGAACTGGGCTTCTGGAGGATGTATCTAACCTCTTCTGATGAGAGGATCTTGGACTCTGACCCAACTTGTTGCAACTGAAAAAATATCTCCTCTAAGGGAACCTCCCGAATTGGTTCATATACTATTGCATCTGTCAATTGCCTTTCTCCCTCTTTGAGATACCAAGACTTATCCAAGATGGCTAGACCGAGATTTTTGTCAGCTGGTTTGATAACAATATCTGCGTTATTCTACAATCTTTTGAGAGCCATTCTCAAGGCACAAGGAAGATGGCATTTGGAGAGATTGGAGCAATGGGAGATAGACTCGTGGAGAAGCTGTCTACCGATGGTGATAATATCTTCGAGAGGTTGGAAAGTCTCTCGAGGGTTCCAATTAGGATTGGGTACTTTGAAGAGTGGAGCAGGCCTATCCGGATTGGTGGAGCAAAAAAACCATCGAAGGCGCATTTGTCTCACAAAAACATCAAAGTCTGTGAAAAGCTGAGTTCATTGTGGAGGAGTGGACGGAGGGATGTGGCCCAAACCTAAACCCAAGAGTTTCTTCTCATTAAAAGAGAGACATATATGAGAGGTTATGGATCACAGTGTTGGAGATACGGCAATCAACCTCAGAAAGAGTCTTCCTAGAGAAAAGGAGAAGAGCATAATGTTCTGGATTTAGGAGAGGGAGCCAAAAGAGCCGCCTTAGCGGCGGTTGTTTTGGCCTCTTAATCGTCTTAGTGGAGCAGAGTTGCTTCATGCATTTGGGCATTTCTGCTATCTTCCCAAACCAGATTTCTGGGCATTCTGATTTTTCGTGATGAGGAAGGCTGTGCATTTGAGGGGGTGAAAGACTTCTATCGAGCTTTGTTCCTTGCTGCTGTTGGTTTCCCTATCGGTTTCCTTGCGAGTTTCCCTACTGGTTCCCTTGCCGGTTCCCCTTTTGGGTTTGAGAATGATTGCCCTGACTGTTTCTCTGACCGTTTCCCTTCTTGTTTTGTCCATTTCCTTGGTTTTTTGGTGTTCCATGGGCTTGGAGATTCTTTTTCTGGTTTCCCTTGCCTGTACTCTCTGCTATAGATTTTTGCATTTGTTTGACTTGTGCCTACGCTTGCTTTTGAACTTGTTGCCTCACCAACTTGGCAATAGATTCCTCTTTGGGCAAGTTTTCAGCTTCTCCCATTGCTTGATCTTGTGCCTCTCTACGCTTGGCGAAGGCATTCTATTTGATCTTACTGTTGAGAAGGCTGGTAATCTTGAAATTGTTGATGGCATTTCTAAAATCTTGAACCAACTAATTGTGCCATTCCTTGGTAGTGTTTTCCGAAAGGATTTGTGGTGTGTCAAGTAGGTTGAGATCAGTCATCAAAGCCAAAATTTCACGAAGGCTAGCCTCAAAAGTCTGAGGGTAGTCCATGAGCTTTTTCTCTAAGTTAGAGACTGTGAGTTTTTGGGCTTCAATAAGCGCATCATGGCATTTTATCCTGTACTCACTGCATAGGGATGTCAAAGATTGTTGCATCACGGTCTGGGCTGCATCATCTAGCATTGAGAGTCATGGTGGTTTTAACTTCAGACTGTTGGGAACTGCACCATTCTGCTTCTGTTCTTCGAGCCTTTTGCAAAAGTTCTTAGCCCTATCTAGTGCCTAGAAGATCTTTTTGTACTCTTCAATGGACTTTCTAAGAAAATCCAAGCAATGTGAAGGTAGCTTGATAGCTTCCAAGAAAGTAGTCGGGGTACTCACAGTGGCATTAGTTGCATCTTGACGACACTTCCCGTCGATTTCCAACATTACTGAAGGGGTTATGTGGCACATCTTCACTGACAAAATGAAAGACCTCAAGAGCTCTAGAAGAAGCACCCTCGTGGTTGCCTTCTATTATATTCACCATGATAACAAGGTTTAGGTTTTAGAAAAATAAGAAAAGGTGTGTAGCAGTGAAATGTGAGTGATTGGCTAGCTGCAGCAGCAAAATAGTAGCTACAACAGCGAAGAATGGAAAAAATGAAATTTTTGGGGGCTGGTTACGTGCTTAAAACTATGTGAAGACTATGCTTGTGAAGTGTGCAATGGTGCTTAAAGTGCTAAGAATACATGAGTAAGGTAGAATACTCAAGTATTAAACACAAAACAAAGCAACCAAAAGCTCATGGACAAAAAGATGGCCAAGAGCACACACTGTACATGAACAAATTGATGTTCAAGTACTAAACAATCAAACAAGCACGAAACAGTACATGAGCAAACAAGTTGCACAAGTACTCACACACAAGAGCAATACATGAGCAACAAAGTTGCACAAGTACCTCACACAAAGACACGAGAGACAAAAAAAGATTGAAAATCCTCTTTGTATTACAAACGGGTGCTTTGTTCCTGACTAGTTTCGCTTGATATTCTCAAGCTCATCAGTGGAACACCCAAAATGTGAGACTACAAATGAGAGAAGCTCCCCCTTTATAGTGGGGGGAGGCCACTTTTTGTCCTCTTTGCTTATGGGATTACTCTTGGGGCATCGCCATGTGTCAATAGCCCACAAAATCAAAAATTTGATTTCCGGGGACCAGTTACATTAGCCCAAAAACAACCCTAAAATGCTCAAAAACGGTTCAAAACGAGTGCAAAAAGTCCCAAAATGATGACCCGAGCCTCTGAGAGGTCTCATATGCCATAAAGGCGGATGCTCCAAGGGGTGCTCCAGGGGGTGTCTTACAAGGTGGGACCCACACGGACTAACTAGACCTAGGCATCTTAAGACGTGATTTGACCAAAAAAGAGCGAAGATTTCGTGGATTCCTCCAGCAAATGATTGGTCGAGGTAGATGCTGTAGCTCAGGACGTTGTTGGCAAAGCCGATAAAGTTTAGGGTTTAGGGCGACACCCAAGTTTAAAGCTTTCATGTACTTTGAGTAGTCAAGCTTAAGAACAAGGGGGGTCCTTTTACCCATCGAGGCCTGCCTTTTGGAAGATCCTTCGAGTATAGCCGATCTCATCCTGTAGGTGATTTTGCTGAAGCAATTCCGTAGAACCTTATTTGGGTAACCACGAGATCTGAGGCATTGGTAAAACAAGATTCTAAGCCTCTTGTAGCCTTCAAACATGCTTTCCCTGATGACATAGCGGCGAAGTTCTCCGATGATGACTCTTTCTGGTGCTTCGGATGCCAAGAAGAGTAAGGAAGATATTGGTACCCGTTCAACTGTTTTTGGTAACAACTAGCAGAGAGCTTTCCTGTGAAAGAAAAATTTGGTCCCTTGAAAAGGTGAATGTTCAAAATACCAACGGAGGATGTAGATAAGCATGGGGTAATTCTGATATGGTCCTGAAAATCTTTTTTTGTAATCTTCAAGGTATTTGTCTAGATAAGATGAAGACCCTACCCATAAGCCGAATGCATCATCAATGTAGCACATGTAATATAACAGTTCTGAACGAGGCTCTTTAACTTCCTGCATGTTCTCCATGTGACAAAGGAAAAGGCAAGCATAAACCATGGCAAAGTTGCTTCCCATAGTTGTTCCTCTTATCTGATGCCAGAATCTGCCGTCAAATTCTAAATAGTGATTTTTCAAAATCAAAGTGGCAAGAGACATGATGAGGTTCAGTTCCATTGTCTTGAAGTCATTCCTGATCATTTGCTACAAGGCTGTGAGACCTTCATCCATGGGAATACTAGGATATAGAGACTCCACATCAAAGGTAAAGAGAATGACATCTTTTGGTAAATGCAGCTCAGAGATTTCTTTCAACAGAGTGATAGAGTCCTTGAGGTGTTGTTTCTGTCGAAGGAAGATCGGAAAAAGTTTGTGGTGCAACCAAATAGAAGCATGCTCAAATACAAAACCATTGTAAGAGCAGATCGGTCTGCCTACCAAAGTGGGTTTGTGGATCTTCAGGAGGAAGTACAGGGCACAAACTCGAAAACCTGAACTGGGCTTCTGGAGGATGTATCTGACCTCTTCTAACGAGAGGATCTTGGAAACTTGTTGCAACTGAAAAAATAGCTCCTCTAAGGGAACCTCCCAAATTGGTTCATATACTATTGCATCTGTCAATTGCCTTTCTCCCTCTTTGAGATACCAAGACTTATCCAAGATGGCTAGACCGAGATTTTTGTCAGCTGGTTTGATAACAATATTTGAGTTATTCTGCAATCTTTTGAGAGCCATTCTCAAGGCATGAGGAAGGTGACATTTGGAGAGATTGGAGCAACAGGAGATAGACTCATGGAGAAGCTATCTGCCGATGGTGATAATATCTTCGAGAGGTTGGAAAGTCTCTCGAGGGTTCCAATTAGGATTGGGTACTCTGAAGAGTGGAGCAGGCCTATCCAAATTGGAGCAAAAAAACCATCGAAGGCGCATTTGTCTTGCAAAAACATCAAAGTCTATGAAAAGCTGAGTTGGTTCTGGAGGAGTGGACGGAGGGATGTGTTCTTTCCCTATATCACTCCTGAGCTGCCTACAGTCTCACGACCCACTCCTGCACCTCCTACTAGTATTCCTGCACCTCCTACTGACACTCTCCGTCCCATGTCTCCTAGTATGTGTTGTGTCAAGTCTTCTACTCTATCACCGTTCTTGTTTATGAAACAAGCTCCTAAACCCTAAACCCTAAACCATAAACTTGCCTACAAACGTGCCTACAAACCGGTTTAGGATTTAGGGTTTAGGGTTTAGGATTTAGGGATTTTGGGTTTATGGTTTAGGGTTTAGGGTTTAGGGGTTTAGGGTATAGGGTTTAGCAAATGGGTTCGGGATTGAAACTGATCGGTGGAACTCAAAACTGAAAGCGAAAATGAATGGGGTGAACTAAACTGAAAGAGGAAATGAATGGGGTGAACTAAGCAGACCAAGTGCAGGATCCTTAGATGATACCAAGAGGAAGAGAAAACTAGAAATCAGGAGAAGAAGCGTGAATAAAACACACAAAGATAGGATATGGGGTGCAGGAGAGGTGCGATATGTGCGAGAAGAAAGACTTGAAGCATAGAAGAGTTTGTAGGTGATGCGAAACAGAATGTTTGCAGTGGGAAGCAAGAAGTAAGGTGAGGGCATGAAGAACAAAACTAAGAGAGCAGAAATCAGGAGACTTGGAGGCTTGGAAGCTTGAGTATATTAGGGAGCAAGAGGATACAAGCTTTGGAAGACAAACTTGGAGCTCAGGCAAACTCTGCCCTGCAAATGAGCCATAGAAGCCATTATATAGGAGTGAGTGAGTGACTTCCAGGTGGCTGTCAGTATCCCATCAATTGAGTGGAGTGTGATAGGTAGCATCTTTTCAGCTGGAGTGCACTATCTCAGTGGAGTACCATAGGGTGACAAGACATAAAGGTGAAGGTCTTACTTGGGACTACAGGCAGTGTCTAATCACCATCATGGAATCTTTATACAGTGATAAGACATAAAGGTGAAGGTCTTACCTGGGATGACAGGCAGTGTCTAATCACCAGAGAATATATATATATTACAAGAATCATGATGAAGGTCTTATCCTTTCAAGGGCAGTGTCTGATCATCATGATGGGAGAGTCGTATTATGTACTTCCCGGATCATTGCTTGTGAGCAATAGTAATCCATGGTTGTGTTGGGCCCAGTAGAGAGCACCTTCTCGAGAGAGCATATCTGGAATGGCATTGGTACTCCCTTTTTTCCATTCCACCGAGAAATCGTACATGGTGAAGAACTCTTGCCAGCGAGCAAGATGTCCTCGGCCAATTGGCTTATCTATCTGTTGGGTGCAGAAGGTTTTGAAGTTCTGGTTGTCCATACGGATTGTAAACTCTTATTCTGAATAAACAGCTCAAGCTTTTGAATAGCACGCTTGATAGCAAGGATCTCCTTTTCGATTAAGTGATAGTTAAGCTCAGTGCCTTGGAATGTGCCTGAGCGGAATGCACATATTACTTCATGTGAAGGAGTTTTCTCAAGTAGAATGGCTCCCCAAAATTGTTCGAAGGCATCGGTTTCGATGATGAGGTTACCATTTGTAGAGGGGATGGTAAGACTGGGTAGCTATTGGACTTTCTCCTTGATATGTTGAACCACTGCAGTTTGTGGTGGACGCCATGTTGGACCACCTTTGCGTAAACAGAGCTGGAGCTGGTAGCAGTCTTTTGCAAGCTACTCATAGAAGGGAGAAATGTGATTCAGACAACCAATGAAGCGTTGTAGCTGCATTCGGTCCTTGATTTCATTAGGAAAAGCAAGAAGAGCCTTTAGAACATGATCTTGCATTTGTAATGCTCCTTTATGAATTTGGACTCCAAGAAAGTCGATGGTTGGTTGACCAACCATAATCTTCTTCACTGAGAGGGCGAGTCCGTTGGATTTGAGGAGATCATAGACAACTTGCAAATGCTTCAGATGGGAGGCCTCATCTTTGCTATATACAAGAATGTCATCTATATACACTAAACAAAATGAGTGGTATGGACTGAAAATGGAGTCCATGAATTTCGGCCGAAAGGTAAGACATTCCACTCACAAAAGCCTTGAGGGACTACAAACCCTATTTTGTGTCGATCTAAAGGGAGAAGACCGACTTGCCAGAATGCAGTTTTTAAATCAAACTTTGAAAACACCTTAGCACCAGCGATTTTTTGCATCAGATATTCCTTATTAGGAATGGGATGAGAAAGAGATATCAAACATTTATTGAGCGGCTTGTAGTTGATGACCAATCTCTTCTTATCGTGCTTCTACTCAGAGTGCTTATTTACATAGAAGGCTGCGGCTGCCCATTTGGACCTTGATTCTGAGATAAGGCGTGCTCTCCCTTCTTCTTGCTGGTAGTCCCTTGAGCCCTGTGATCAAATGAAAGGCTCCACGATGGGTGGTGGACTCGTAGCTTGCAAAAGGTATGCTTCAGACATTGCTATTTCCCTTGCTGGACATCCCATAGTTATTGATTTCTACCAGCTTGAGCCCCAAGGTGTAGATCTAGTGATCGACAATGCCTTCCTCAACCAGCATCCACCTTTTGGATTTTCTACCAAAGAAATGGTGCTAACCGTCAATGACATGTTGATACATCTCCCTGCTTGTCGCAAACCCATCAAGCGTGTCCTCAAGCCCCTTGAGGAAGATCTAACCATTGTCCACCAGTGTGCCTCTCCGACAGGATCACATTTCATCAAGCCTCCTTCAAAGTTTGAACCTATGCCCGAAGCCTCTCCAAATCCAGCAGTCTCCTTCAATCCCCCCCTCTCTCCTGAAGATGCTCAACAGTAGCCTCTCCAAGAATCTGATCTGGATGACTACATTCAAGGCCTCCTCTGTGCTGACAAAGCTAAAAATCTTCGCACTATTGTACATACTCTACACTCTCTCACTGTAGTTCATGAGATGCATGATAAATTCATTTGTGATTGTAGTAGTGAGTCTCCTATGGCCTTTAAGCATATTTTTCAGCACCAGGTTGAGCTGCCATTACGTGAAGGTTCCAAGCCCTTCAAAGAAATCCCATATGGGTTTACTCAAGCAGATCACCTTCTTTGCAATCCGGAAATTCAATAACTCCTTGATATGGGTCTTATTTCCACTTCTCGTTCCAAATGGGCTGCTGTTGCTTTTTATGTAAATAAGCACTCATAGTAGAAACAAGGGAAAAAGCGTTTGGTCATTAATTATAAGCCCTCAACAAATGCCTTGTTTTAGTTTCCTATCCCATTCCTAACAAGGAATATCTAATGCAGAAAATCTTTGGCTCCACCATTTTCTCTAAATTTGACTTAAAAGCAGGATTTTGGCAAATTGGCCTTCGACCCGAAGATCAAGATCGACATAAAATTGAATTTGTGGTACTGCAAGGCTTCTATCAGTGGAATGTCTTGCAAGCCCTTTGGTCTTAAAACTGCTCTGATAGAGTTCCAAAAGTTTATGGACTCTATTTTCGGTATTCATCACTCTTTTTGCTTGGTGTATATAGATTATAGTTTGGTGTATAGCAAGGATGCCTCTTCCCACCTTAAGCATCTAACAATTGTGTATGAGCTATTGAAAGCAAAAGGTCTATCCCTCTCCGCAAAGAAGATTCAAATTGGGCAAGAGACCATTGAGTTCCTCGATGTACATATCCACAAGGGCACCCTGCAGATGCAAGACCATGTCTTGAAAGACAATGGTAGTATCCCCAGATCTCATATTAGGCTAGGCAAGTACAAAGAAAATGATCCTCTATCTCAATCGCCCTCAGTGTGCATAGCATGGGAGCACTCTCCTTGCCTCAATCCTAAACTGATGGGATGAAACCTACATCTATCCAATGGTAATCCTTAGTGCATGTGAGACACCTTTGGACCTGATGATGATAGGAAGTTGTCATGATAGAACCGCATGTTGGTGGGGAGCTCTTGGTCCCCTCCCAAAGTCCTAATACATAGAGGAGATCTAATCGAATGATTGTTAGGAGCAACAATGCAAGAGGTGGAATGCATAAAATACACAATATAGAAATCGCACAAAATGGAGGAGACAAAGAGAAATTGATATACATGGTTCACCCAGTGTGGGCTGCATTGGAGAAACATCTAGTCCTGCGTCTTTCTTATCCAACAAAGTGAGAAGATACAAGATACAAGCAGTATATCTACTACTTTTCTGTTATGTGAGCCATATCATTATCTCAAAATTTTAACCACACAACTCATAAGCAACTCATACACCAATTTTCATGTATTTTTGGCTTCGGGGGCATTGCCCCCAAACCCTTGCCAAGGGGGACCCACGTTGAGATTGATCATGGAAACTCCATTATTACTACACTCACTAAAATTCTTTGGATCTGGTTGTCCCTCATATTGTTCCTCATTCTTAAAGACCAATTGAAATTGAGCAAGATCTCAACTTCTCCTCGGATACCACCTTAGTCAACATATCTATAGGATTTTGGCTAGTGTGTATCTTTTCCAACTTCAACTATCCATCCTCCAAAAGAGATCGGATGAAATGATATCCGATCTGTATATGGTTGGTTCTTGATTGGAAGGCTGAATTATTTGCGAGATGAGCACTCTGGCTATCACTATATAAGCTGCAATTTTCTTGCTTCTTCCCAAGCTCCTCCATAAACCTATGCAACCAAATCATCTCTTTACTAGCCTCTGTAACTGCAACATATTTTGTTTCTATTGTAGAAAGTGCAACAACCTCTTGCAACTTTGAAACCTGGGTTACTGCTGTTCCACCTATAGTGAAAATATACCCGGTGGTGCTCCTTCTTCCATCTTTACCACCTGCCATATTTGAATCAACATATCCTTGTAGATAAATGTTTGAACCTTTAGAACATGATGCATGAGCAGTCGTAGCTCTCAAATATCTGAGAATCCCCTTTACATCTTGGATATCCAATGTTCTTTACCTGTATTATTCATAAATCTACTCACAACTCCCACTATATGTGCAATATCTGACCTTGTGCATACCATTGCATACATCAAGCTTCCAATTGCTTATGCATATGGAACCCTTGACATATATTCAATGTTGTCCTATGTCTTGGGACACATCCTTGCATAATATGAAATGATTAGCCAAAGGTGTAGAAATAGGTTTTGCATTTTGCATTTCAAACCTTTACAATACTTTTCAATGAGGATTACCAAAAAGCGAGTGAGGAAAAGTGAGTGAACCAAAAAAAGTGAGCGAGCCAAAAAAAATAATCAAAACAAAACAATAATAGATTGGCAAATCCCTTATTTTAGTAGCAAAACTATCTATGTTCTTCAAAAGTCCATGAGAGAGCTGAACCTATGTCATTGCCAAGGCATCATTAGTAAAGACACACCCTATCTTCGCTCATTTTTACTCATCTAATTTTTTGTAATCCTCCATAAGCAAGCTCTCTCTCATCACCAACATAAGTGAGATCACAAATGAAATCTTCCACACAAGTAAAAAGTTTCATAGGACTCCTTGAATGGAATAGTCCACATTACATGCATGAGCAAATGCTTGGTTTTTCAAACTCTATTCACTCTTGGAACAAAACCCATGTCTTTCTGTTTGCAAAAAATCCCTCCCTAATGAATCACTCTTACATCCTACCAGTCCACCAAAATCTAAAGAGTAAGTACATTTCTTTCTTTCAAATGAATTAAATTCCAAAACAAATCAATCTTTGCTTATAGAAGTTGATAGTAGAAGCCAAAATAGATAACATATCGATATGGTCCCGATTAGGTAAACTTTCCTCTAGATCTAATGCAACAAATCGGCTAAATATTTATTAAATTCACATTTTGATGCATGAAATCTTAACGGTGCAAAAGTTCATGATAATCATCTAAATCATGCTTGCCATTTGTTTTGATATGTAACATGACCCCATTTGGATTTGTAAATCAAAAGATACAGGATGTCGAAATTCTCATCTTTTGGACCAAAAGAGGGAGCGCGTTAATGCGCTGCCTGTTTTGGCCCCAAATGTTAATGCGCTGCCTGTTTTGCCCCAAAAGATGAGAATTTCAACGTCCTATATCTTTTGACTTACAAATCCAAACGGGGTCATGTTAACGAATGGCAAGGCATGATTTAGATGATTATCATGACCTTTTGTACCATTTAGCAAGATTTCATGCATCGAAATGTGAATTTAATGGAATTTTTGCCAGTTTCTTGCACCAAATTTAGAGCAAGGCCACTCATAATAGGAGCATGTTAGAACTCTATATATATATTGGGACAAAAACAATCAAATGTTTTCTATGAAAGTTCTTCGATGAAAATATGTAGAACATTTTTACCAAGATATACTTTCAATAACATGTTATGATCATGTTTGATGTTGAAGTTTTTATTGAATAATGCACTTTAACTATATACTACTTGTTGGTAGCCAAAGAATTTGTATGCAAGTTCATCTCATGGGAATAAATAGCACTATTGCTAATGTAGACTAACAAGCTTATGTTATAATCATCTCCAAAAAAATGGTGATACTATAAATATTTATTAACGATGAGTACATACATATAGCTCAAGTAATGCAGTTCAACTATATAGTACTTGTTGTTGATAGCCAAACCTTTTTTATTTAAGCTCATCTCATAGAATATTGAACACTATTACTAATGTGCACTTGCAATATTATGTTATAATCCTGTTCAATGTTGAGAAAGCACTATAAATTTTTATTAATGATGAGTACATACATACAATGAGATTATGTGTTTGTAGCCCAACCATTTCTACTTTGCTCTCTTTTCCTCGCTCGCTTATTTGGTCTTGCTCGCTCGACATCACTCGCTTGATCGACTGCCTCCTTTTCAATGTGCTCATTTTGAGACAATGTCAACTTGTGGTTTTTTCTATCTCTTGTTATTCTCATGCCAAGGATTTGCTTTGCAGCACCCAAATCCTTCATTGCAAAAGTTTTTGCCAACTTCTTCTTGGGCAAATTTATATCCTACATGTTAGACCCTATAATAAGCATGTCATCAACATACAATAACAAGATCACGTATCTGCCATTTTATAGTTTCGGAGAATAAACACAGTGGTTTGAATGACACTACTAAAGACTTGTTTTGCCATAAACCTATCAAACTTCAAATACTTTGGAGCTTGCTTTAAACCATTCAACCTGCCTACCAATTCCTTCTTTCCTTTGATCTCATATCCCTGTGGCTACTACATATAAATCTCTTCCTCTAGATCCCCATGAAGAAAAGCTATCTTCACATCTAATCATGCAAGATGCAAGTCTATAGCCACAAGACTCACAATAGTTCTAATGGAAGTCATTTTAACAACATGAGAGAATACTTCATCAAAGTTTATACCTTTCTTCTGTGCAAATCCCTTTACAACTAGCCTTGCCTTGTACCTCCATCTTCTTCCTTCACCCTGTAAACCCATTTATTCTGCAACACTATTTTCCCATAGGCAAGCAAACCAAATCCCAAGTATGGTTTTGTAGCAAAGATCCATTTCCTGTTCCATGCCTTGCTTCCACTCCTTTTTGGATTCTGCTTACATTGCTTCTTCATATGTTTCTGGTTCACAGAATCAGTCTCAACAAAACAGAACTGAAAGAAGGAGAAAATTGCTCAGGTGGTCTACTTACCCTTGTAGTCCTTCTAAGTTTACTTAGAGGATTTTGAGATTCTTGCTGTTGTTGCTACTATTGCACATTCTCACTTTTTGCAACCTTTGGAATTTCATCTCTTGTAATTTCATCAAGAGTTGTGTATTTTGAGTCTATATTTTCTTTGTTCCTTTTTTGCAAGTGATCTTTATACATAACCATCTCATCGAATACAACATCTCAGCTCCTAATGATTTTGTTACTTTCATAATCCTACAACTAATAACCAAACTCACTACCTTCATAAGCACTTCTTGGATTTTGCATCAAGCTTTGTTCTTAATTCCTTATCAACATGGGCAAATGCTTCACAACCAAAAACCTTCAAAAAAGAACAATTAACCTTTTTACCTATCCATTCCTCTTCTGGAATGCCACCATCTATGGAACTTCGAGGCGGACCCGTTTATTAAGTAAATAGTTGTATTCACTACTTCAGCCCAAAGTTATAAGGGCAACCATACGTTAGTCTCATGCTCCTTGCACGCTCCATGATTGTTTTTTTCATCCTCTCTGACACAAGATTTTATTGTGGCATTCTTGGAGTTGTCTTCTCTCTATGAATTCCATTGTATGAACACTAACTATCAAACTCTTTATTGTGGTATTCACCTCCCTTATCAGATCTAAGAGTCTTCAACTTCTTTCTTGCCTCATTCTTAGCCAAAGCTTTCCATTTCTTAAAATTTTCAAAGACATCGGATTTTCTTTGAATGCAATAAACCTAATTTTTTCTAGTTACATCATCAATAAAAGTAACAAAATAGTGAGAACCATCAATAGATGGTACATTAGCAAGACCCCATACATTTGTATGCACAAGCTCTAACTTTTCTCTCTTCTTTCTATTTCCAACTTTGAGAAATCTAACTCTCTTCTCTTTTCCATAAATGCAATTGTCACAAAAATCCAAATCAATCTTGCTTCAAACCTGGCAATAACTTTCTTAAGTGATGAATCTGCATCCTCTTCTCACTCATGTGTCCAAGCCTATGATTCCAAAGATCTATAAATAATAGAAGCATTACCGGTACATAAAATATAATTTACCTTCCTTGGGTCCTTTTGCTATACCATTGACCCTTTTGCGATTCCACAAATTTTCTACAAATGTGATTGTGCATCCTTGATCATCCAATTGTCCTACTGAAATTAAGTTTCTTTTTAAATTAGTAACATGCCTTCCCTCCTTTAGCAACCATTGGTTTCTACTCTATAATTTTATCAACACCTTTCCCTTTCCAACAACCTTCAATGCACCTAAATGAACAACTCCAAGATCACCTTGCACATAGTCTTGAAAATATTTCCTATGAGGTGTAGCATGAAATGAATCCCTTGAGTCCACTAGCCATGCATCAGTGATACTATCCAGTGAAAGAACTAAGGCATCTTGCAACACACTACCTACTGCAATTGAACCTTGCATATTATCTTGTTTTCCATCTCCTTCCTTTTTCTTTTTTGATGACCAACGGTCTTTCTTTAGGTGTCCTTTCTTTCCACAATGCCAGTACTCCATGTTGCCTTTGGATTTGGATTTGCTTCTTCTTAACTTGTTGTGATGTCTTGGGCTCTTTCCTCTCTCCCTTTGTCTTTCCCATTTTCAAGAGTCAAAGCATTACCTAATGTTTCACATGTGCTTTTCCATCGCATTTCCTTGCTAAGGAGAACACCCACAATATTATCAAACCTTAAAGTGTTTGGCCCAAAAACTGAGTTACTCATAGCCATAACCAAGCTATCCCAACTTTCTAGCAATGAGTACAAAATCAAGAGATCTCAAAACTCATCCTCAAAGTTTACTCCTATAGACCTTAGTTGGCTTGCATTTATATTGAATTGATTCAAATGATCAGCAATAGACCACCTTTTGACATCTTCAGATTGAATAGATGCTTCATAAGAAATACCTTGTTAGAAACTGATGGTTTTTCATATAATGTATCCAGTGTACTCATCAATTCCTTTGTTGTGTTTTGTACAAGAATGTTGAAAGCCACTGATGCTCCTAAACACAATTGTATCATTCTTAATGCCTTTTTATCAAGAACCTCTCAGTCTTTGGCTGACATACTTGGAGGCTTCTTTGCGATCCCACCTAATGGCAAGAAAAGATCCTTCTAATATAGATAATCCTCAATCTTCATCTTCCAATGCTGGTAGTTCTTTCCATTGAACTTCTCAATTTTTAAGCTATGATACCAATTATTAGGAGCAACATGATAACAGAGCAACAATGCAAGATGCAGAATGCATAAAATAAACAATACAGGAAGCACACAAAATGGAAGATACAAAGAGACATTGAAATATGTGGTTCACCCAATGTGGGCTATGTCCACCACAGAGAAATAGCTAGTCCTCTATCTTTCTTATCCATCAAAGCAAGAAGATACAAGATACAAGGAGTATATCCACTACTTTTCTACTATGTGATTCACACCCTTATTTACAATTTTGACCACACAACTCATAAGCAAATTATGCACCAGTTTTTTTCTTTGGGGGTGCTGCCTCTGAACCCCTACCAAGGGGTGGCCTAATGCATGTTGGTAAACCCCCTTGGAACTTGCTAATGATGTCCTAGGGGGGCATTGCCCCCCCCTACCTCCCCTTCATGGAATGGGTATAAGCACACCTAGGTCCAAAGCATGGCCAAAAATAATCTCTATAAAAAGATCAAGCTCCACATACAACAATGATATGGTTGATCTCATCTCATGGGATTGACTCAGGAGACACGTCCATGTTGTACCAAAAGGGGGGGATCTATCCATCTAGATAGCATGCCTAGCAAACCATGTGGATATACAAGCATACCATGTGTCTTGCCCTATCCTTTACTTGTCGTGTGGATGGACTCCAGGGCCAGCCTTGGAAGTCCCAAGTGAGGTAAGTCCTAGAATTTGTGGGTGGATGAATGTCACTATCAAAAAGATGGCATCAAACTAGAGAGGTGTCATGGTGAACTTTGCGTGCACTATCTCATGTGGGACTGATGGCTTACATTGAACCATCCTAGACCCATAATCACCTATAGGTTGCTCAAATTTCCTCTAGTCTATCTTTTGGAGATTGCATTCACAAAAGGGTGCTGCATACATGGTAGTTGGCCGCACTAGTATATCGAAAACTTAGCCCTTCGTCGATGGAATATTGGAATTATGCTTGAAAGCTCTATTGATCTAGTCATGCTAAAGCATTCTGCCCTCATGTGAGTCGTGCCTAGGTTGCATGGGTCATCATGAAAATGGATCATTGCATGTGAGGTGTTGAAGACCATAACCTTGGTCTTCCCAAGATTGATTGTTGTCATGTCTCTCTCTTTGCAAAACACATCTAGGGCTTTCAGATGTCTCCGCAGTCCTCTCACCGCCTATTGAAGATTATATAAGGACTAATCATTAGCATATAGTAATATCTGAATCAGGAGGTTGGCCAATAATGATCCCTCACCTTTTAGGCTGTCTATGAAGGATGGGATCTCATTGATATAAAGCCCAAAGAGAGTCTATGAGACGGGCAGCCTTGCTTCACCCCAGTTGTGCTTTTGACCCGATTTGAGAGACCACCTGGGGCACAAACTCTGCCTCTGACTAACTCATATAGGCTCATCACACCTGGGGCACAAACTCTACCTCTGACTCATATAGGCTCATCACACCCCAAATCAATGTCTTTGGAATCCGCATCTCATATGTAGTCTCTTGATCATGCAAGATTGTGGGACTTTCAAAGGCCTTTTGAAAGTCTATGAAGCATGTGTAGGCTTTCTGGTGTCTAGACCTTGCCTCCTCAATTATAGCCCTCAAAGTGACGACAGCTCGAATTTGAGCGCCTTTGGTACTAACCTCCTCCCTTGATCCCCTTGCCAATTTATGGCCTAGATTGGGAGCACTTTTTGCACTCATCTCCTCCCTTGGATCTTTGTCTTGATCAAGGGCTTATATTGACTTGCATCCTCTTTTGATCTCATCCATTAGATCTTGATCTTGATCAAGGGACAATATTTGATCCCTCTACCCTTTGATGCTATCCCTTAGATCTACCCATTGATCTAATGGCTAGAAGTGCTCTCTATCCCTTAATGCTATCCCTAAGATCTACCCCTTGATCTAAGGCTAGATCTAGAGTAGAGTGCTGCCTCTTAAATCTTGCTTGCCATAGTGCCTGCTACTCCCATGTCTTTGTATGACTACTAATCTCCCTCTATAGTACCAATACATAAACCTTGGACAACAGTGTGTGGCCAATCATGATGATGTAGTAGTTCTTAGTATCCATGGGGTCTCCTACTTTGTGTATTGGTACAATAGTGGTGGTGCTCCACATCGATCGGAAGCCATGGCATACAGCATGGTTGAACATCTATGCTAGAACCAAGGCTAAGACCTCCTACCCATGTGCAAAATTCTCAATCCATAGGCCCTCATGATCTTGTGCTTTTTGGTTATGTAACTGGTGGAGCACAACCCATATATTTTGTGTGGTGAATAGGTGACAAGTAGTGAGCCTGGGCAGAGAGCACATGCCTATTGGTGGCACCTACATCAGAACATCATACAAGGAGCATGCATAAGTGTGCCACACTCCCGGATTAGTGATGGGAATGGGTGGCTTCCCCTCCAAAAGAAGCCCCCATCCAATGGTTGGGTCTCCTCCTCAAAAAAGATCTAATGATCTCATTCATCCTAAGTGTAAGGAAGGCCTATCTCTTGTGGCGTGTCAACCATCATAAGATCTATTGTGCCTCAGATGATGTCAACTAACCGAGGGTTTGCTCCTGTGTGAGGTGGGATCATGCCTCTTTGCACTCATTGTCAAACCAAGGATTTTGAGGCATTTTCCCATTTTGAGGCTCATGTGGATCGGGTCATAGGGAAGGAACTACCACAACATCCTGTACTATGGAGGCAAGAGTGTCCTAGGTGTCGGTGAGGTCTATATCATCTCCCAATAGGGTTGTAAGCTCTCTGGCTAGGTGACTCACATATACAGGGTCAAGGGCACAATCAAAGTGGATCTGGTTATGAGCAGGTGTGCCAGGAGCTCTCTCTATGAGGACTGCCATAGTAGTAGAGATACAAAAGGCCAGATATGAGTCGTTAGCTCCAAGTGTGGGAGGGGGTATTATGAGGTCATGTATCCATGAAGTAAAAGCTATTGGGCCCAGTAGGTAGTCCACTATTCTTTTCCCACCACCATGTGGGAAACAAGTGAAACCCCCAGATGATGGCCATCTTTGAAGGCCATTGTAGATGATGAGGTCTGCTCCCAATTTAAGTAAGAATTGCCTGTATACTATCACATCATATGAGGCATCTGCAGAATGTCTCAGGGTCCCTAGCTTTGCTACATCTAGCTCTGGAACCATGCGGGGATCTCTCATGTGTGCAAAGTCTAGTAAGCCCACTTGTCTATCTTTTTTCCTTGCATTGAAGTCTTCAGAAGGAGGGTGTTTTCCTACCTAGAGAACTCTATGATGTCATCATGTATTGTCTCAAAGGGGATGTGTCCATCTATGGTGACCTTATGGTCATATATGACGGTGTGTCTAGGGGAAAGTAGGATACCGCAATGAAGATTGGTCGAGCATCTAGTAGCTAAACTCATATTCACATATGGTACCCAACAAATAAATTTTGGCAATGTACCAAGAAAGGCCATGCCAGTCCATGTATAAGTAATGTACATCTACCCACTTCACGATACCCATAGAGCAAATAATAGCCATAGCATTTAAGTATGGAGCTGTCACTTCACCCCAAGCAACCTCATCACCACCATGAAAAGACAAATCTCTTGGCTGGTATCAAAGATGGGACAAATCTTCTATAAAGTAGAGCATTGAAATAATTGCAACGCTCCACCATGGCCTATTGAATGGAGTTGGCACTTCCACTCGAACCATGTCTGCTTGTTGGCTGAACAAACAAGAAGGCAATGCAAGGTACTAATGGATGGGTGCTTCAACTCTTGCAGCAGTTAACTGGACTTTCCTAAGAATAACTCAAAGGACACCAATGTACCTGAAGAAATATTTGTTATATAAATTCCACACGTCGCTTGCAATTCAATCACATAAACTTTAACCCATACCAAATTGCTATTTCCACTTATGTAGTCTACAAGTAAATCTATATGAAAACCCTATGGACCATTACACCCCACCCAAACAATTCTTTCCAATACCCCAAAGCACAAGAGAAGTACACGGTGGCCACAATGCTTCACACCATGGTTGCAAACCCATATATCCTTTCTTCTTTCTCCTCCCACACTTCTCTTTCTTCAAAGCACATGAAATGCATGCATAAAAATCCTGAAACTTGAATTTGAACTTCAATTGCGCACATGTAATTTTAAATTAAAAGTACGCCAAGTGCCATTCGAGCAAATACTTGTAAGAATACCCCAAAGCACACGGAAAATACAACCCACATATCTCTCTCTCAACATTGAGAAACTTACAGCCAAGAATATCCAAATCACACACGATAGGCATAGGATGTGCACAGTTTTCGAGCAAAAACCTACGAGCAGAAAAGTCCGAGCGATAGTTTTTGACACCAACCATGCTTGTATATTTCTCAAAGGAATATAAAATTCTTTCTTAATTTCTCATTTATGGAACCATATACTTACTTATTTTTCATTATAACCCTCATTTTAGAGAACATCATCTATATATGAACAAATAGTGAACACTTTAGAAACTCCTATAAATGCCTCCCTACCATACTGTCTTTTGAGTATTATGGTAATTCAATCAATTTAAAAGACTTTCCCTAATCTTTAGCAATCCCATATTTGAAGCTCTCATATAACAATGTATACCATATTCCTTGAATGAGTAGGAAAAATATATTAGAAACCTCATACTTGAAGCCATTATAATCGATCATAAATTAATCTCTAATACATTATCAAATATGGGAAGGCAAGGTAGGGATTTTAAAAATATTCCCAATTCTCTAAACCTAAGTACTTTTAAGGAAATGTGGTCTCTACTAAACTCCTTCTTACCATAATATGAATTAGGGAGAAGTTGTAACTCTCATATACATCTGGAAATTTTTAATTTTTCTCTTTTATAACTATAAAAAGTATAATTTTAAGCCTACCATTGCATAGATCATTAAATTTTGGACATTTTTCCTTTTTAAAGCTCCTCAATCTGAGCTAAGGAGAAAAAGTTATGACCCCTTCTGCGTAGGCTCTCCAAGGGTATTTCACCGACAGAATAAGGTTGGGGCAAGCTCTTCAAACCATATTCCTCTAGCAAAATACACTTAGAGGGTCTATTAAAAAGGTACTATTTATTTTTCTTAGGTCATCCCGAGGAACCATAAAGAGGATATTTGCTCAAAATTTCATGATCCGAGCAATGGTGAAAGGAAAAGAAAGGATTTTTGAAAGTCATAAAATAAGTCACCACTTGGACATTATATATGTATATTATGTAAAGGTATATTTATATCTATATCTATTTATCAATGTTTCATATTTACTTACATATTCCTTGAAATAATTTGGAATTTTTTGCTCCCCAAAAATGACTTGAGCCTATATATTTTAACCCCTCCCACCTTTTGTCCGCTCGTTGCTCGGGGGTTTTTGCTCGGAAAATGGAAACCCCCGGCGTACACCATGCAAAATCAACATCACATATACAAATTGCATGTTCAAACTAAGTTTCAATGATCCATGCCAACATGTCAAACAAAATATATCATGCGAAACATATGGACATGCTTCCAAATTTACTTAATTAGGAAAATAAAGATTGAGTAACCTATAGCAGACGACGCACGAAATAGTGCGGCAAATGATTCCTCGCATGAGTAAATGTTAAAGGAATACTCCAAAGCACATGAAGAGTACATGATGGAACTGGTAAGTGAGACCGCCTAACGAATCAACACACATACACCATGCAAATTCCATGTGCCATTTGAGCAAACCCTTGAAGGAATACTCCAAATCACAAGAAGAATATATGATGACTATGATGTTAATTAAGGAAAACCACACACACTCACTGTTGGAAAGCTGAAAGGAAAGCAAAGAGTGGACACAAACTCATAATACTTGCATTACTTGCTTGTAGAATGAAGAAGAGTGAGGTCCTTAAGTAGGCACCTCATACATGCTCACTGACATCACTGATGACCTCAGAGCTCCACAATCATCTCCTCAATCTGCTCCTAGATTCTCTCAATCATCCTATGTGGCTCTCCACCACCTAATTGTGCTTGTGGGCACCTAACTGTGCCTCTAGCACTCACACATAGAAACATAAGGTGTGCCTGAGGCATACACCTTGAGATATCCCAACAAACCCCCCCTCAAGGAAATGCCTTAGGCTATGTCAAGGATACATCTAGTCTCATAGTTTCTCATGCCATCTCATGGTGGTCAAGGATAAATCTATGGCTAGGTTCTCATGCTAGCAAGGGTTCCCTTGGGTGTAAGGTAAACAAAAGGGATACAAAAAGACCTTCCAATGGTTATCTCCCCTGCATGTACATGCACACAATGTTTGCAGGAGGTACCATGGAACAAAACATACACATGGCCTACATCATAAGGTGACCAGAGGTGTTTACAAAACACACAAAACACAATAGTTTATTTTCATTCATTTTGGAGGACTATCCAGGCTGAGTACCTTGACATAAAGAGAGATCTGGAGCATACATAGAGATGTGTTTAAAATGCATAATCTTCAAAGGATGCCTCATCTTGTGGAGGCTCATTAACTGTAAGTAGATTTGCATTTTCTGTCTTTGCTTTGGCTTTGCAAAACTTCTCATTATGGTTGTTCTTGCCACAGTGCTTGCATGGATTAATTTTGAAGCAGTCCTTTGAAAGGTGATTTGTCTTTCCACAGTGATTGCAAGGGGTATACTTGCCCTTCTGGACTTTTACAGCATAAACAGTGTCATTGCCTTTCTTGAGCTCCATATGCCTTTCTTCTTCTTGGAGAGCAGAGATAATACCTTCAAGATTAGGATTAAGAAGATTTTTCAAAGTGCTAACAATGTGATCATAATCTTCAGGCATACTCTTAAGTAACACTGCCATAGCATCATCTGGAGTAATAGGAGAGTTGATAGAAGCTAATTGAGTCATAAGACTCCGCATATAGTTGACATGAGCTGCTAAAGTAGTACCACTAGCCATCTTCAATTCAAAGAAAGAGATTTTAAGTGATAGTTTAGAGATGTGAGAGCTAGCACCAAAAATCATGTCAAGCTTCTGCCAAGCTTCCGAAGGAGACTCCAAGTTAGAGATATGGTGAATATAATCATCTCCTAAAGCAAGAGCAATGATACCGTATGCTTTTTCTTCTCTAGCTGGATCGCTTGCCGGTCGTGTCGGAGTTGAGGATTCTCCAGCATTGGAGGCCGTAGAAGAAGCGGTAGGAGTAGGTTTGACAAGTCCCCATAAGTTCTCCCTCATCAATGCAAATTTCACCTTCATCTGCCATGTGTGGAAGCCCTTTCCATTGAACTTCTCAAGATTAAATAGGGTAGCCATGAGAGGGTCTAACCCAGATATTGGGCAGTGTCTATCTCTCTTACCAGGCAAAAATAACTGAAAGACTTCCAAAATATGAGCACTTGATGTAGCGAAGACTAGTGACCAATATTCAAACAATGATGCTTCTTCTTACATGCTTCATAGAAGTGGGTGAAATAAATACTTTCCAATCAAAACCAGGTCTAGTAATTCAAAACAAAACTGAAGCCACACTTGTACTGAAGTTATTGAAAGCTTCAAAAAACCAGAAATGCTAGAGTAGCATTTTATGTAGCATCATCTTCAAAAACTTGTCTAAAACTGTCAAAACTGAAAAGCTGAACTTGGAGGGCTTGTAGCTCACTCTTCAAAGCAAGTTAAAGAGGGTTTTCTGAAGCAAAAGAAAGCTCATATACCAGAGAGGGTCCAGCACAGAGGTTGGATGAAATGGTGCGCACTTTTGCCCGAGAGAGTTGCTACAGGCTGAAACTGAGTTTTGATGATTTCTCCCTCGTTACTAAACCAAATGACCTGAAAAATGGCTCAAAATCTTCGTCTTGAGGTCGCCCATCTACTCCTAAGAGGGCTCAGGCAATGGCGGAGCAGGCAGGGAGTATTGAGCAGTAGAAGAAATGGCGAAAAATGCGCTGTTTGGGGAATGGCAGCCACCACAGACGTTTTTTCTTCAATTACTTGCAGGTGGAAGTTTGCCCATACTAGAGGAGTTTCCAGCTCAGAGGGTTTGGGCAATGGTCGTCTGTAGGTGGAGAACCAAGCTCTCAAAGATTTTGGGAAGAAAGAGGAAAATGGAGAAGAAGAAGATGAAGAAGAAGAAGATGATGTGGCAGAAATGGGCTCAAGGGGGATCAAAGGGCTCTGATACCATGTTGGAAAGCTGAAAGGAAAGCAAAGAGTGGACACAAACTTAGAATACTTGCATTACTTGCTTGTAGAATGAAGAAGAGTGAGGTCCTTAAGTAGGCACCTCATACATGCTCACTGACATCACTGATGATCTCAGAGCTCCACAATCATCTCCTCAATCTACTCTTAGATTCTCTCAATCATCCTATGTGGCTCTCCACCACCTAACTGTGCTTGTGGGCACCTAGCTGTGCCTCTAGCACTCACACATAGAAACATAAGGTGTGCCTGAGGCATACACCTTGAGATATCCCAACACTCACTCCAATCAAAACCCCACAAACAAATTGCATGTTTAATTAGGTTTCGATCACCCCCACCAACATTCGAATAAAATATCTATTATTCTTTCTCTTTCTAGCTCTCTCTCCCTCCGAAGCATATGAAACATGTGGGCATGTCCCCCTATTTACTTAACTAGACAAACAGAGTGTTACATGAATTAACATGCAAACGTAAATTCATTTTGCAATTTTCAACTCCATCAAACTCAGAAGCACAAAGCATTAAATTAAGTAGCATGGAAATGATCTTCTCTTCCCAGCTCTCTCTCTCTCCCTAAAGCATATACCCAAATTTTAAGATTTTAATAAAACTGTAACTGAACACACGTACACCATGCAATTTCCATGTGCTGTTTGACCAAGCCTTTAAAGGAATACTCCAAAGCATAGGAAGAGTACATGATGGCACATGACAAATGAACTTGTGCTCGAGTAAACTGCACAAATAAAGCGTTATATTAATTAATATGCAAATGTAAAATCATTCTGTAAATTGCAACTCCACCAAAACAAAAGCATCCCACCCCATAAAAGGCCCAACAACCTTTTTTAAGCACACAGAGCTTCTTATTTTTAAACCCTTTATACCAAATTTTAAGAATTTAATAAGAATGTAAGAACAGACACACATGCACCATGCAAATCCCATGTGCCATTTGAGCAAACCTTTAAAGGAATACCCCAAGGCACAGGAAGAGTACATGATGGCACATGACCAACAAAACTGTGCACAAGCACCATGCAAATTCCATGTGCCCTTTGAGCAAACCCTTGAAGGAATACTCCAAAGCATAGGAAGAATACACGATGGCCATGGTGTCAGTCGGGAAACGCACACGCACTCACTCCAATCAAACACATGGGCATGTCCCCCAATTTACTTAACTAGACAGCATGGAAATGATATTCTCTTCCCACCCCTTTCTCCCCCTAAAGCATATACCAAATTTTAAGATTTTAAAAGGAACGTACAACAAATACACGTGCACCATACAATTTCCATGTGCCATTTGAGCAAATCTTTGAAGAAATACTCCAAAGCATAGGAAGAGTACATGATGGCAAATGACAAATGAACTTGTGCTCAAGTAAACTAGACAAATAAATCATTATATTAATCAATTAAATCAAACTAGCTAACGTGATCAAATTAAATTTTAGTAATTACCTTCTGATTAACAAAATTGATTTAATGAAGTAAAGAAATTAAATTAATCAATGAATATATTTAAAATAATCAATGAATATAATTAATAAGATCAATTAATCTAATCAATCTAAGTAATCAATTATTTATATTTACTCAAACTAGATCAATTAATCTTATTAAGCAACCCATTAATTAATCTAATTAATTGAATTAATTAGATATAAATTAATGAGTCTTTTTTGTTTTCTACTCCATGAGCCAAAAGTGGTCTAGAAGTTTGAAGTATATGATGAAGCTCAGTTCATTGACAGCTACTAGACGAGTTCATCTAAGGTTTTATTTACATAGGCTTGTGGATTTCATGTGCCTTCAATCTTGCAATATATTAGCAACAACTAAAGCTTGTTAGTTAACCTAATCAAATTAAAAGCAACCAAGAGCTCTCCCATTTTGCAAAATGGCAAATGTCTTGAGAAAGAAGAAGGCTAAGGGACATGTTATAAAGCATGGCATCAAACAAGCACACACAGGAAGAATTCACAACTTTCTTCTTTTTTACAAAATGGACAATAACTTGAGGAAGAAGAAGGCTGATAGACACTCTTCAAGATGATCCAATGTATCCTTCATTATTTAACCTATTAACCACCATGGACACTAGGAACAAAAAGAGAGGACACGTGGCAGCTCTTGGATGGAGGCTTGGAGAGAGGAGGAGGTGCAATGACAAGAGGCAGGCCTTGAGTGGGGAGGACGTGGAAATACAAGAGGCAGCTTTGGGAGGAAGGAGGAGATAGAAGGTCAATGGAATGGAGGAGATGGAAGTTCACCTTTGGGAGGAAGGAGGATATGGAAGGTCAATGGAATGAAAGGAGGAGATGGAAGATCTCAAAGCCAATCCAAGTGTGCAAGGTGAATTGGTTAGCCAAATTTTCAAAAGCCAATCCAAGTATACAAGGTGAATTAATTAGCCAAAATTTCAACAACCAATCCAATTATGCAAGGTGAACTGATTAGCAATTTAAGAACCGCTCAATGCATTTGCCAAAAGGAGCCTCTGTGTGTGTGTGTGTGTGTCTCTCTCTCTCTCTCTCCCCCCTTGTGTGTGTGTGTGTGTCTCTCTCTCTCTCTCTCTCTATCTATCTATCTATCTATCTATCTATCTATTTATACACACACACACACACACACACACACACACCCCTCTACATGTGTGCTCGGGGGGGGGGGGGGGGGGGGACACTTGCTATATGCATATGCATATACATGTGGATATGCACATATATATACATTTGTTTATTACATATGTGCACAATGCTCACGTTATGTATGATATGAAAGAGAAATAAAGATATATATATATATATATTATAGAGAGAGAGAGAGAGTGCTCATCACAATGAGGACTCTCTCTCTCTCTCTCTCTCTCTCTCTATATATATATATATATATATAATATGAGGACTCTGTGTGTGTGTGTGTGTGTGTTTGAGGGGGGCAGGGTGTGGGGAGGTAGGGGCACTTGCTATATGCATATGCATATAAGTGTGTATGTGCACATATATATACATTTGTGTATGACATATGTGCACACATGCTCACGTGAATGTATGCTATGAGAGAGAAATGAATATATATATATATATATATATATATATATGAGAGAGAGAGAGAGAGAGAGAGAGAGAGAGAGAGAGAGAGTCCTCATCACAAGGATGTCCAAAAGAACACAATGATACAAAAGAAATTCTTAAAGCCTCCAAGGCCATATACAAAAGGATCCAATAGATCCACATAGAGCTCCACTAACAAGTTAAATTGTGTTTGTTGACTATAGAGCAAAGACAACAACTTCAAAAAGATACAATAGATTTACATAGAGCTTCCAAAATAAATTGAATTGCATTTGTTGAGTAAATTGGTTTACATGAAACTTGAATTTTTGTTTATTGACATTTAAGATCCTAAACTTTCTTCAAGATGATCCAATATATCCTTCATTATTTAACCTATTAACCACCACAGACACTAGGAACAAAAAGAGAGGACACGTGGCAGCTCTTGGATGGAGGCTTGGAGAGGGGAGGAGGTGCAATGACAAGAGGCAGGTTTTGAGTGGGGAGGACGTGAAAAGACAAAAGGTAGCTTTGGGAGGAAGGAGGAGATAGAAGGTCAATGGAATGGAGGAGATGAAAGTTCACCTTTGGGAGGAAGGAGGATATGGAAGGTCAATAGAATGAAAGAAGGAGATGGAAGGTCTCAAAGCCAATCCAAGTGTGCAAGGTGAATTGGTTAGCCAAAATTTCAAAAGCCAATCCAAGTATACAAGGTGAATTGATTAGCCAAAATTTCAAAAACCAATCCAAGTATGCAAGGTGAATTGATTAGCAATTTAAGAACCATTCAATGCATGTGCCAAAAGGAGCCTCTCTCTCTCTCTCTCTCTCTCTCTCTCTCTCTCTCTCTCTCCCCCTGTGTGTGTGTGTGTGTGTGTGTGTCTCTCTCTCTATGTATATATACACACCTCTGCATGTGTGTTCGGGGGGGGGGGGGGGACACTTGCTATATGCATATGCATATACGTGTGTAAATGCACATATATATACATTTGTGCATGACATATGTGCGGCACACACATGCTCACGTGTATGTATGATATGAGAGAGAAATAAAGATATATATATATATATATATATATATATATATATATATTAGAGAGAGAGAGAGTGCTCATTGTGATGAGGGCTCTCTCTCTCTCTCTCTCTCTCTCTCTATCTATCTAGAGAGAGAGAGAGAGTCCTCATCACAATGTAGACTCTCTCTATTTGTGTGTGTGTGTGTGTGTGTACTTTGCGTGTGTGTTCGAGGGGGGTGGGGTGGGGGGAGGGAGGGGCACTTGCTATATGCATATGCATATAAGTGCGTATGTGCACATATATATGCATTTGTGTATGACATATGTGCACACATGCTTACGTGAATGTATGCTATGAGAGAGAAATGAATATATATATGTGTGTGTGTGTGTGTGTGTGAGAGAGAGAGAGAGAGAGAGAGAGAGAGAGAGAGAGAGAGAGAGAGAGAGAGAGAGAGAGAGAGAGTCCTCATCACAAGGATGTCCAAAAGAACACAATGATACAAAAGAAATTCTTAAAGCCTCTAAAGCCATATATAAAAAGATCCAATAGATCCACATAGAGCTCCCCTAACAAGTGAATTGTGTTTGTTGACTATAGAGCAAAGACAACAACTTCAAAAAGATACAATAGATTTACATAGAGCTTCCAAAACAAATTGAATTGCATTTGTTGAGTAAATTGGTTTACATGAAATCTGAATTTTTGTTTATTGACATTTAAGACCTTGAGACCTAGCAAAGCGGGTCCCTAACCCATCATAGATAGGTTATGCAAAATGAGGACACGCGGCAACTTCGAGGAGAAGAGCTTGCCATGTGTCTCTTGGATGGAGGCTCAGAGAGGGGAGGAGGAGGAAAGACAAGAGGTAGGCTTTTAGTGGGGAGGAGGTGGAAAGCCAAGAGGCAACTCTAAGAGGGAGGAAGAGATAGAAGGTCAATAGAATGGAGGAGATGGAAGTTTAGCTTTGGGAAGGAGATGGAAGGTCAATGGAAGGAAAGTAGGAGATAAAGCCATTGGTTAAGACTTAGCCAAAAATTTAAAAACCAATCCAAGTATGTAAGGTGAATTGATTAGCAATTTAAGAATCGATTAATGCAAGGAGCTTCTCTCTCTCTCTCTCTCTCTCTCTCTCTTTATCCTGCAGCAACGCGCGGGTTGCATACTAGTCCTTCATTATACAAATAGTTCATGTACACTCCCCACTTTCCCTTTTTCATTCCTCTAAGGTATTAAAAATTGGCCGATCATGGACATACCTCTAAGCGATGATTGCCTCAATCAAAAATACAAATTAAGAGGGGAGAAAAAGGATGTTGATAAGGGCCTTGGTTAATATGGAGACTTGGAAAGGCATTGACCATGTTAACATGTCTTTCTTAAAATATTTGTCATGCCTGTGTAAAGGTTTCTCAAGTAGAGAGGAGCATAATTCTAGGACAAGCTCATTATCACTCGTGGTGGCTTGAACCTTAGTAGCGCATGTGCTTGGTGAATGAATGGGACTAGGTCCTTAAGTCTTAGTCTTAGATTTGTTGAGCTTCATAAGAAGTTCCCCAACGTTCCCAAAAAAGTTTTCTTGCTTCAAAACACCGATGCTCCCACTCCCCTAAGTGCTCAAGTAATCAAATCTATTTATCTAATTACCTTCTAATTAACTAAATTGATTTAATGAAGTAAAACAATTGAAATTTTCAATTAATCCAATTAAACTAATTAACTAATGTAATCAATAAGATTAATTAGTATAATCAATCTTATTAACCAATTAATTATATTTACTCAAACTAGATTAATTAATATAATTAAGCACCCCATTAATTAATGTAAATAACTCAGGGACTAAATTGGTTGTATTGGTATTCAAGATGGTGACGGGAGGAGTGAAGCAAATTGCTCGCACTACATCAGAGTTGTTTAGGCCTTCCTATCTGACATGTTGTCCTAGGTCCTATTGTGTTGCAGAGAGAGGGATTGAGAGAGAGAGAGACCTATAAAAGAATTTGGCTACACTGAAGGTTTGCAAGCGTGGAAAACTCGATATGAGGGTTTGTCAGTGAGGAAGGAGCAATCGTGCTATACTAATGGACTCAAGATGCGATGGAGCCCAAGAGAATAGCCAAAGCTAGCCGAAATAGTGCGTAGTAGCCAATCTAGCTTTTCAAGTATAGGTAAATCGATTGGAGCTTCTTCTTAGCGCTAGTGTGAGCTCAATTGTAGAAGACGGTATCAAAAGTCTTCTACCGAGCATGATTATCTCATGTCATTACTACTAATAAAGACGCTTTGACTTATCAATCTCTACTCACTGAGGACCTCACCTCTTTAAAAGCATGCATCCATGGCTCGTCTTGACTTTGGCAAAAGCTTTTTGGTAGTAGTGCACCTCTATCGGTGCGCAATAGGTTCAAAAAATGTAGTAGGAGGAGTGGCAGCGTCTCGAAATATTCACAGTTCAGGGATGTTAATCCCTATTCTACATGCTTGAGACCTCCTTCCAGAGTTTGCGGTGGGGCAACATCAGGACCTACAACCTAGGAGGAATGTGCTACTATGTCGACGTTATGTCTATACATCTTGCCATAGATCTCTTGCAAGTTCATGGAAACATATACTCAAATCCGAATAAAGAGGCACCAAGCAAGCAAAACAACGATTGGCATACGAATTACTTGGAACAGTGATAGCACGCATGGCGTGCAAAGCTTGCTGACGACGAGCCGAAGATGGCAACCACCTCAGCTGACTTCACAGATGATCTAGAGACGAGGATGGAATCGATTGTTGGCAATCAAGGCGAGACAATGTAGGAGGAGAGGAGGGAAATAGCAAAGCACCTTGTGCAAAAAAGCACGTCAAAATACAACCAATCACAAAGCAAGCAATCACTAAAAGCAAACTCGACCAAAAGCCCACACAACTAGAGTGAAGTCCCAAAAGAACTCAAGTTCCAGTTCCAACGTCCAATTCTCTCCGTTTCCTAAACTCTAGGCCACTTTAAAAGCATTTCGAATTACTAGCAGGCGGTGCTCTTCTTGTTGGTGGTCTGCATGGCTCCTTGGTCCCTTCAAGGGGTGTTTGAGTCGTTGCACCAAGGCGCTTGTCAGCAATGGAATCAGCTCACCAGTGCGATCTTTAATCACTGTGAACCAAACTCTGACTCATCTTCTATTTATGGCGCCAGCTTCGTCGATGGTTTTGGCTGTGATGTTCACATCTCCAACTTTCTGCATGGCCTTGGGACGAAAAAGCGCGGATCACTCCATGGAGCCTCTTCCATCCATTTGTCAATCCCTTTCGCAGGGTTAGTATTCAGCCGGGAAAGCAGAGGGAAGCCGTCGAGTAAGAAAGTTAGAAATTCTAAGGCCCAAAGTGGTGTCCTTGACCCAAACACAGGCCTTCATATAGAAACGATAAATGAAAGCAACGATGGAAACGGGCCCTCGAAAGATCCCTTTCTTGGGGCTGGGGCTGCCGAGCAGCAAAGCTCAGAGATCCAATTGGAAAACAAGGTAGTATCATTTTTGGTATACGTAATTTCAATGGACCGCAACCATTTGTCATATTCACAACATATTCTGTGCTTTACTAGCTGTTCATAGGTGATGCCCCCGTTCATAATTGCAGGTTTTGTTATGGGCAGGGCCAGTATCAAAGGAAGAGCTTGGGCGAGCTACGTGGACATTCCTTCACGTACTAGCAGCTCAGGTACTATACGCAGGTTTTTGTACTTTGGACGTGAAAAATGAATTCTGACACGAATTGCCAACTAATTCCTTATAGAAAAAGCTCCTTACTGCGAGCTTCAAGGGGACCAAACTAAAGTGGGAGAGATACTGTTCCACTTGTTGGGTTAGTCAGGCTCTGTGACAAGCATATGAAGGACCTTCTTCACCTGATCATACACCCTTGCACTTTAAGTTACTCTTATACGATTGCAGAAGTAGTGGCCTTGTCCCCGTGAGGAGTATTTACTGAGTTGAATTGATCATGGCAAAAATGAAGAGCAACATTGTTCTACATGGTGTCTCCTTGTGAAGCTGATGGGAATACTTTTTGCTTTTTGTGTATCTGGCTTCCATTTTTCTCCTTATTACTGCTGTGTAGATAGTTGAGTGTGGCTACGCTTGGATGGGTAGTGGAAACTGCTGCATGCAATGGGCAGTCAAAGGCCTGATTATATAGGCACACGGGAAAGTGTCAGCTCCCCTGGCTGACTACATGTGGCCGCTGTCAGTTATCATATGGCCAGCTGGTTCAGCTTGTATGGTGGACGGCAATCTGTCTTCATTGCGCTGGCTAGGTTAAGCATAACTAGCTGATCTTGGCTGGGGTTAGCCTAATTAGCTGAACTACTAGAGGTACTGTTGTTGCAAATAACTCATGATTTGCCCACAGAAACATTTGAACCTTTGGGAGCGCTCCACATGCCTTCTCCTCAGCCTGCTAACCAACCTGTCAGTGAAGCCATCAAACTCTCTTTCATCCCACTGTCATAGCCATGGACCTGTCTCCCTACGTCTCCATCCTATGTATCATAGAATGGAAGTCACGTTTCGTCGGGGAAAAACTGAAGTGTATGCAAATGTTTCGACACCTGTTACTTATTCTGGCCAATAGATCCTGCTCAACTAAGGTATCCCCTGAATCTGCTGACCTCAGCAACCACCTCCCTCATCAACCCAGGGTCTTGTGTGCAAGACGTGTGATGACTTTGGTTTCCCCTGCTGAATCATGCATCTGATTGCAAAGTCCCCCAGCACATCGCATTGGTGCTTTATGCTTTCAAGGCCATGGTGCTTCTGAGACACGGTAAGAAGTTTATAACAGAGTAAATTAGGACACTCTGTCATTCCTTAGATTCTGAATTCCATGCCTCAGTTTTTGTGATCCATGGATACTGATGATGGCAATAATGACCGGCCTAATCAAGGCATGGCCTTGGGCTGAGTTTTGACATTGTTTAAGCGGCTGCTTGTGCAGAGTTCAAGCCCTTGGCACATCTGTTTTCTAATGTGGGCAAAGCACTGAAAAGTTTTTGATATTGGTAGAGTTGATCTGATGCCCCTTCCGACTGTGCTTGTAAAGATAAATTTTACCTGGAATTGCCTGTCAGCTTGTTTGACTTCTTTAGGCTAACGAAGATGAGGGGGGAAGTTGTGCTTATTGTGGCCCTACCTTGTGACACTTGTAACGTTGGCCTTGTCATGCTGTCGCCCTGTTGAATTAATATAGCAACCAACTCTCCTTTCGGTGGCTTCTGTCACAATGTCGCTTAAATCCTTTCCTGAACATTGATGTATGGATGGATGTTAAGAAAGGAGCTTCTTGCAACTGATCAAAGAGCTCAACAATGCGAGGCATTAGATACTTATTCTTAACTGTCACCTTATTAAGGGCACGATAATCTATGCATAAACACATTGATCCATCTTTCTTTTTAACTGAAAGAATTGGAGCAGTCCACTGGGGTGAATCTTCCTTTCCTAAGGTACTCAGACAATATCCCCTCTAAGTCCTCTTCTTTCATTTTACTTAAACGGCAAGTACTTTGGAAAGATGAGCAGCTCTTGTTACTAACTCCATCCTATGATCTATTGTCGACTCCGTAGGTAAACCATTAGGAAGGTCTTCAGGAAAAACATGAATAAATGTAGATAAAACCTTTTCATTTGCTTCAACTCTATGCAAAGAACTTTAAGCATCACAAAGAATTACCTTGTTTTCTCAAAAAAAAGTTATTTAATTAAATCCTCTATAGGGTGTGGCCCAACCCATAGAGCCATTCCTTGCTGAGGATTACATATGATGCATAATTTGGAAATTAAGAGCATCTTTATCCCCTTGCATTTTTAACTTTTTATCACTAACCATGGTGTCATAGACTTTCTTGCCTTAGTCCTTGGCCAACAAGACTCTATACTTATGTGCAATAGAACCCTCTAGGCGAGTAGCTCGAGAGATTATGAGTAGCACTACCATCCATCACTACTCACCTTAAGAATCTCATGAATCCTAATCAAATCATGGGGGGAAAAATTTCGATTGCCACATGTTGGAACTAATGAAGCAAGCATGCTCTTCATCCTCATGAAGGACTTTGACTTCCTTGTATTAAGAATGTTGAAGAATTAGCAATATGAACTTGCTTCATTGGTTTCTTATTGTCATTAAAAGAGGTTTTATTCCTTTGTGGAAATTTGCGGCTATGTAATCTTTACTTGAACACTTGAGACATTGCTGATCCTTAATGGCCTTTCGATACTAGTTAGGAGGTATCGTAGACCTCTTGCTCACATAGTTTTTTTGTACCTGCTGCGGATCATTTGAGCTAGAAGTAGAACTAATTGGAGTTGCTTTATACACTCCTGAGCTGCTATGTGCCCTCCCTAAGCTGTTGTAGTGGATGGTTTTTAATTGTCCCATAGACCTTTGGTCTCCCGTGGACATTAATAGACTTTCTTTCTTTCTTGGAAGTGTCCTCTTCATCTCCGAAATCATCCTTCTTGTGCTTGCCACCGTTAGGCTTGCCCTTTCCTTTGCCAGCAATGCCTTGTCATTGTTGTCGTTGTTGTAGATATTCTCACTAGCTTCTTCCTGTAGTAGTAATGGACCCAACTCCTCACAAAGGTTTGGTCCTCTGTCTTGTTGTCACAGTCGTAACGAAGCTTTTGAAACTTCGTGGTAGCCTCCGAAGTACCATCAAGGCCATTTGGTCGGAGTCTACATTGTGACTAACCGATGCTTGTTAAGTGGTCATGTACCAAATCTCCCTCATCCATTTCCAAGTTGTAGAGCTAATGCTGAAGAAGTAAGATCCGGGATGTATTATCAGTCTCATATAGATCCTTCAGAGTGGCCCACGCCTCTATTGACGTGTCGGTCATTTGGATGTGAGGAAGCACGGAGTATGCCGTGGTCCTTATAATAGATGCCAGGGCATGGGCATCTATGTCTTCCCATGCTTCAAGTTCCTCTTTATCTACTGGTATAAGTATCCTCCCCTTGTTGTCTACCACATCCCCTGGTTTTGCCTCCGCTCCACTAAATGACTCTGGATCTTCACCTTCCAGATAGGATAATTAGTCTCATCCAGTTTTCCCGACTCTCCAAAGTTAGGGATGGTGAAAGAAAGAACTCGATTGGGGTGGGAGGAAGGGAGAGAATGTTAAATTACACGGCGCAGTGGAACAGAAACTGAACAAAGAATAGAGAGTACACAACAAACTGGAGACGAATAAAATTTTCCTTCAATACTGATGTAGTACAAATGATGGCTCCGTCCACCCGTGCGCTCCCACAGTGGAGCTTAGATGGCAATCTAGACAAATACTAGGTGAAGAGCTACTAGTTGGAAGATCTGATTTGATTTGAAATGATCTGATACAATGGACTGGGGAGGTCGCCTCTTTATAGCTATGAGGGCGGTAGTTGGATCAACGTAGTCGGTGGAACCGACCAGTCAACCTAGTCGGTGGAGCGGACTAGTCAACCTAGTCGGTGGAATCGACTAGTCGTCCATGGAATATTCCCTATACCATCGCCTTGGGGACTCTTGCCCTCGAGGTGAACTACCTTCTCGGCCCAATGTCGAGTCTTTGAAGATGACCCTAAAGCTGATCCTTCTCGAGTGCCTTGGTGAAGATATTTGCTCCAATTTGCTCTGTTGGACAGTAGAGTAATTCCACTATCTCGTCCTTGATCAAATCACACACATAGTGATACTGAATCTCTATATGTTTTGTGCGCGCATGAAACACTGGATTTTTAGCAATGGCCGTGTAACTTTGATTGTCGCACCTCAGCACATTTTCCTCATCCTCTTGCACTCCCATGTGCCATAAGATCCTCCTCAGCCACACTGCTTCACAAGCAGCAAAACATGTTGCCTTGTACTCAGCCTCGGTAGAAGACAATGCCACTGTTGGTTGTTTCTTACTGATCCAAGAGAAGATACTTGAACCTAAAGAGAAACAATATCTAGAAACTGATTTCGTGGAATCAACATCTCCAGCCCAATCTGAGTCACAATGACCAGCCAAGGAAGTGCCCGTACCATAGGTGATGCCATAATCAAGAGTGTCCTTCACATACTTGAGCACCCGCATCCCTGCATTCCAATGATTCTCCCGGGGCTTATTGGAGAACCTGCTCAAAACGCCAACAGCAAAACTGATGTCCGGTCTGGCGTTGCACAGATAGATGAGACTGCCGACCAACTTCTTGTACCTCTCGATGTCTGCTGGTGGTGAGGCATCCTCCATAGACAACCTCGCATTTACCTCCATAGGTGTAGCTATCTCCTTGCACTCGGACATACCAAATGCCTTCAAGATCTCCCTTGCATATTTCTGTTGAGAGATGAAGATCTTGCCTGGCTCTTGCCAGACTTCAATCCCCAAACAGTAGTGCATCAAGCCTAAGTCTGTCATCTCAAACTTAGTGCTCAACGCCTTTCTTGTTTGCTGGATCACGTCTTAATAGTCACCTGTAATAAGGAGATCATCCACATATAGAACAATAATAGCAGATTTTCCACCTTTTCTATACACATACAAGTTAGCATCTGAGGCATATCTTTTGAAGTTTAATCTATCCGTTGGTACCATGCTCTTGGGGCCTGTTTCAGCCCGTACAAAGCCTCTTGGAGCTTACATACCTTGTTCTCAGATTGGGGGGCCTCAAACCCTGGTGGCTGAACCACGTATACCTCCTCCTTGAGGTCACCATTCAAGAATGCTGATTTAACATCCATTTGATAAACTGGCCACTTTTTATGAGCAGCCACTGATAGTACTGTGCGAATAGTGGTCATTCTGGCAGTCGGAGTGAAAGATTCTTGAAAATCAAATCCTTAGAGCCGCCAGGGCTCTGATACCATGTTAAACTACACGACGCAGCGGAACAAAAAATAGAGAGTACACAGCAAACTAGAGACGAACAAAATTTTCCTTCAATATTGATGTAGTACAAATGATGGCTCCGTCCACCCGTGCGCTCTCACAGTGGAGCTTAGATGACGATCTAGACAGATACTAGGTGAAGAGCTACTAGCTGGAAGATCTGATCTGATCTGAACTGATCTGATACAATGGACTAGGGAGGTCACCTCTTTATAGCTATGAGGGCGGTAGTCGGATCAATGTAGTCGGTGGAACCGACCAGTCAACCTAGTCGGTGGAGCCGACTAGTCAACCTAGTCGGTGGAACCGATTAGTCGTCCATGGAATATTCAGGGAATATTTCCTATACCATCGCCTCGGGGGCTATACTCAGGGAATATTTCCTATACCATCCCCGAACCCCCACCAAGGGGGCCGTTGGCCCCTAGGCCCCAGCAAGAGTAAGGGGCTCCCACACAATCACCTTTCTACCATCAATGGTCTCATTGATAGACCTCATCTGACATGCAAATTGGGTTCCATCCAGTGTCCTGGGCTCACACATGGCTTCTCCATATATGGGGGCCTTACAACTTGAGCACCTTGGACCACTGGTGGATACCAGGAGGGTGGGGCATTGAGCATATCTAACAAAGAAGGGGCTGAAGAGGCTTCTGCTTCTGGAATCCCCATCTCTGCTGCTAAACCACACAACAAAATCGAAAGGCAAACTCAACCTTCTGTAGATCAGAACTCTGTACGCACCTAACTGAACGTTGAATCACCCTCCTTCTCGCAAGGGCACAGTCCTTAAGTTGTGGAAGTCGATTCCCTAGAGCCTCTGAATCAGGGTCATTCTTCAGCAAGGTCCTTGCCTATAAGCTCCCACTCTTGTGAGCCTCCTACTTGGGCTCTGATACCATGTTAGAAATCAACCAATAGAGGGTATACATAGTAGAAGACTGATAGAATAGCCCAGGAGCTCACATAGTGTGTGTGGGGGGTGGAATCACAAACTTCTTAACTTACGCGCTTCAAATAGATGTGCAAACTAGTAAATAACAATGATCCAGCCAGATATAGAAATGACCAAAACTATATATTTCCGTCCAAAGCTATGGACACAATACAAAAGAGATCAATCCAAAGTCCCACCAGAGCGTGGTCCTTTGATCTTAGCACAAGGTACTTCTATATCTGCCGGATATCTCTAGAACATTGAGCCCGCGTGCTCCACCTTGAGCGTATGTAGACTCTCTGTCCAAAGACCTCAGCTCCTTGCTGCCCTAGGACAGCCAAGGTACCAGCCCTAGTAGAGCTCAGTCTGCAGCCTCGATTGTACTCCTCTGCCTCTTGGATGTAGGCCTGAGGATGTGTGAACCGCTGCTCCTGCTGCTCCCAAACTTACTGGCCTGCTGGATGCTTGAATGCCCTGAAATGGGCTACTTTTATAGGCCTCTAGGGGCCCAAAATAGCCGACTGGCCTGTCCTAAAATGGCCGACTCGGTCTGCCTAAAACCGCCCCCACAGCTCCCCATATATGGGGCTGTTGGCTGCCCTTTTTGGGCTTGTGCTGGCCAACTCCCAGCCGACCAGCATGTAGGGCCCTATATAAGGGCAGGGTGCTGCCCTTTTGCAGCCCCTCCCTTGCTGTAGTACTTGGCACACTGTGGTGCTGCTGTCAGGCCCTCTTGCAGGCCTTTCACCTGCCCATAGAACTGCTCATCCCAGGCGCCTCTGGCCCAGCATACTCTTCTTACTTGCTGCTCCAGATCTGCCCTCTTGCAGGCCCGTTCCATCCCTTGGATGCCCCGCCATCTGCACTGTTTCTGGCGCCATTTGTAGCAGCCTTTATCTTGGGATAACTAAACCCTAATTGCTGTGAGGTGCTGCCCATGTGGCAGCCCCCTCTCTCTCTCTTCTCTGGGCATGTTCGCTTACAGATGGGGAGGTGACCTTTCTAACACCCCCTCTCACCAACACATCTCGGCCCAAATGCCAACACGTCGATGATGTTGCCCCAGCAGCTCCCATAATGGAACCGTACGTGCTGAACTCGGATTCGACTCGGCCTCTGGAACAATTCAGTGTCGATTCCGGTTCCTAGCTTTTTAACCAGTGGCTCCTGCTCCTCAAGGTCTGGTCGTGCACAAGCAAACCATCCTAGTACACATGTCCATCCAAGGTAGCACCTGATGGCACCACCACCTTAAGTCACATTCCCCCTTCGAGCTCGAGCAATCCAGACACCACCATTTTCCAGTTGTCCCCCTCGTAATGAGTGAACAACCTAGAGTCTTCCAGGCACCATGCTCTCGGGATCTGTTTCAATCCGTCCTTCCTTTGGCAAGATCCGAAACAAAAGAACCATCTCGAGAAATGAAATCCCAAGAATATTTCCAGATAACCTAGACCACGAACTCTCACTGAGCTCTCAAGCAAGTACTTTTCTAGCTTCAGTACACCTTGTCCATAATCACGTTCCAGCAACCTACGTCCGAGATTTGAAGAAGCACCCACACCTCCCATTCTGCTTTCTAAGAAGGCCTATTCCTTCCAATCTCACATTACCTGAGACATATGAGGAGCATATTCTCTCAAGAGCATGCTATGAAGGCATAAATTAATAACATCAAGTACATACCAAAACATCGTACTGCCTGTGTGTGCTTGCTCTGAGAGCAAACCATGCACCTCATGGAGGCACATACCAATAACCTGGGTAATCCTGTATTGCCCCCTTCTCAATTACAGCAGCCATCTGCAACTGAAATCCTAGGGCAATCCATGTAATCCACCCTCGTGTCAGTATCAACAGCCATGCACCTAGAAGATTCCAAGCATTCCATGCTGTCCTTTACCTTCACAAAGGTCTTTGACTCCTCGTCGGCCCACATCTCATGTCAAACATCTTCACTTTGGCTTCTGAGTCTGCATATCTTACCTCAGTAACATATGAAGATGTCACCGACGACAGTTCTTTAATTACCACAGTAGCTTTGGATTTTGTATCACCATCTAAATCTAAGTCGGACTCCTTGTTCTTTTGATCCGCCACCTTCTTTCTTGCAAAATGGCCTAGCTCGTCACAATAGAAACACTTTTTCTTTTGCTTCCTCTTCCCTAAATTCCATCCATAAATTCCGTCCTTTCCTGTAGGCAATTTTCTCCCGGTCGTATTGATGCCCTCTGGGCCGTGGTATGTGCCATGTAGCTTTAGTTATTGGCACTTAGGTCACCTAGTACTTTTAGTGTCTTATGACACCTAGTACTAGTGGTACCACTAGGACACTAGGTCCTAGGGTTCTCTTTTATAGTACTTTGTACTTTCATTTTCATTCTTCTAGTTGGTGTGACGGCTTCCACTTCTTGCTCCACTCTTGTGCATTCTTTTGCTTCTGTGAGCCTACAGTGCTATCAGAGCACTTCCTTCTCGGACCTGCTCCCTACTCCTAGCTTCCAGCTTCCAGCTCTAGCTCCCGCACTTCAGCTCCATCGTCAAGCCCAGCTACCGGACGTTCCGCACAGCTCCAACGCGACCCCGCGACCCGTTGTCCGTACGATCCCATACAGTCGTACAGATTTTCGTACGGCGCGTCGGCTGTCCCAAAAAAGATGTACGTACAATTCCGTAGGACCGTCCGTACAATCTGTACAATGCGCCAGAAAATTCTGTTAGTATAGTTCCGTACGGCCGTCCGTACTGCGCGTCAGAAAATTCTGTCTGTACGGCCGTCCATAGACTCCGTACTTCTACGTCAGATTTGACCTTACAGTTCCGTCCATACTATTTTGTACTTGCAGGCTCAGCTGTGCATTCAGCCATTGTTTGGCTTCGTTTTTGGGAGCAGACATTGCAGTAAATCTGCAATTTTTGGTGACATTTGGGGCTTCTGCATTCGGGCTACGATTTTGGAGGTAGATTGCAGATTTGCAGACAATTTGGGGCTTTTCCTGAATTTGCCCCATTTTTAGCTCAGTTTCGCTCTACAAATTGGGGCTTTTGGGTCTATTGCAGGCAGATTGCACAATACTTTCAGATTTGCAGTGAATTTGGCAAGAAATTGCAGGCCATTTGATCACATTTGCAAATTACAGCCTATTTTGGGGCTTTTCCAGATTTGGACAGCAAGTCCTATTTTTTGCAGTTGCAAGCCTTGAGGCTATCTTTTGGGTCACTTTGTCAGTGCATTTTTTACTTGTCCCATTTGCAATGGCTAGCAACAATCATGATTTATTTGGCATTCTTTGTGAAGATGATAAGTTGGATGGCACCAACTATCCGATGTGGTCTTATCTCATGAAACATATTCTTGTTGCAAGGCATTTTTGGAACATTGTTTCTGGGATTGATCTAAGGCCAGCCAATGCTACAGTGGCTGTCCCTACAGCTGGTCCCTCTGCAGAGGATACTCCTCCTGATGCTTTATCCTCTAGCACCCTTGTTGCTGCTCCTCCAACTCAGGAACAACCAAGATGGGATGCAAGAGATGCAAATGCACATTCGTGTATTGCTTTATCATGCAAGAGAATCATTATTCCACACATCTGGTCATGGAGGACAGCAAAGGATGCTTGGGACGAATTGGCTTCTCTTTATCAGATTTGCAATGAGGCACGTGTTGCATATTTAAGAAGGCAATTGCAAGAAGTCAGTATGAATGAAGGTGACTCTATGGATGCGTACTTGACAAAGGTCAAGGACCTTATGGAATAACTTGCCAATATTGATGAGGTGGTGCCAAATTCTCAGCTTGTCAGTACCACATGGAATGGGCTGCCAGATACATATCAAGGGTTTGCTACAACCTTTCGACTAGTGGCCATGGGTAATCCAGACCACTACTCCTTTGATCAGTTAGTCACTTTGCTTTTGCAGGAAGTGATGACAATGCCATAGTTCTCACTGGCACTTTGCAAAAGGGGCTTTATCACCTTGATCATCACTCAACTGCACTTTCTATTGAAGCATTTGCTATTTCAGATTCACAGCTTGCTGAAACTCATCTTTGGCATGAGAGAATGGGTCATCTCAATTATAGAGCTCTTGTCAAGTTACATTCACAAGGCATGGCAAACGATGTACCTCAAACTCACACAGTTTCCAAACATGTGTGTAAGGGTTGTCTTTTGGGTAAGATGTATCAGTTTCCTTTTCAAAAGAATTGTCCAAAACTCTCACAAAGGAAATTGCAGCTAGTGCACAGTGATGTCTGTGGCCCAATGAGGACAAATGCCATTGGGGGGTACAAATATTTCATGACTCTAATTGATGACTTCACAAGATATTGCTGCATATATGCTTTAAAAGCCAAATCTGAAGTGTTCTGAGGCTTTCAGAGGTGGCTGAATATGATTGAGAATGAATCAGGATGCAAACTTGTCACCCTCAACACAGATAGGGGGGGGAGAGTATATGTCAAAAGGAGTTTGATGCATTTTTGTCTTCACGGGGCATTGTTCACTCATGCACTACTCCTTACACTCCTTAGCATAATCCTATTCCTAAAAGGAAAAACAGGTCCACTATGGAGATGGCCAGATGCATGCTTAAGGCCAAGTCCTTACCCAATAATTTTGGCTTGATGCAGTGATGTGTGCCAACTATGTGCTGAATAGATCACCTACAAGGGCCCCACTCTTTATGTCCGTGGGAGTGGATCTGATTTTTTAGTGCGTTTGGCTTCGATAGTTACTTACAGATCTTGGTATTCGCCAAACATCCTCCACTATGGTCTACACTGACAGCCAGAGTGCTTTGGCCTTTGTGCGTAATCCAGTGTTTCATGCGCGTACCAAGCACATTGAAGTTCACTATCATTATGTTCGAGAGCGGTTGTCAGCAGGAGACATAGAGTTGTCCTACCTTCCCACAAAGGACAACATAGTAGATATGTTTACAAAGGCACTTCCTCGTCCCAAGTTCAAAGTCTTTCGACAGGCTTTGCACTTGGTTCCCTTTGTTACATGATCTGGCATACCTTGTACATTCATAGGTGGCTATATCCTTTTGGATGAACATGTGCCATCATGACCAGAAAATACCAGGTATTTTGAGACGTTTCCAGAATACTTCAGCCCATACCATGGAGGGGGTTTGTAGGCCATCTTCTCCCAGTCGTATTGATGCCCTCTGGGCCCTGGTATGTGCCATGTAGCTTTAGTTATTGGCACTTAGGTCACCTAGTGCTTTTAGTGTCTTATGACACCTAGTACTAGAGGTACCACTAGGACACTAGGTCCTAGGGTTCTCTTTTATAGTACTTTGTACTATTCTTCTAGTTGATGTGACAGCTTCCACTTCTTGCTCCACTCTTGTGCATCCTTTTGCTTTTGTGAGCCTACATTCCCACCCTTGCATGTCCCTTTCCTATAGAATCCTCTCTTTCTCTCTCTCTCTCTCTCTCTCTTTGTGTCCCGTCCTTCCCACCCTTGCATGTCCCTTTCCTGCATAATCCTCTCTCTCTCTCTCTCTCCGTCTCTCCGTTGCTCGCTGATCTCCGTGGCTGGTTCATCTGTCATCTCTCCGTTCCTGCGTTCGGTCGTGCATTCATTAGCCCTTTGTTAGCCTGTTAGCCCCTTACAGTTCACCAGCCTGTTAGCTCGTTAGCTCGTTAGCCCGTTACAGGCCACAACCCACTCAGCCCGTCAACGTAAGACCCGTCAGCAGCAGCAGTGCAAGTTTCATCAACAAATCGTCATCAGCTCGTTAGCTCCTTAGCCCGTCGTCCGTCAGCAGCGTCAGACAGCAGCCTCTCCTTCGTCCCCTAACCCCAAGCTGGTCTGAAACCCCTAGCCCAGTTGGGGGGTTAGCTCAGCAAGGGGTTGCAGGAGACATGGCCAGTCAAGAGGCACACAACTATTGTCCCAGGCCTTTCCTTTCTAGCTGATATGCTCAGCCAAACAGTCCCCTTCCAGCTCCAGAAGTTCCACCTGGTTCCTGGACCTCTCCCTGACCAGCTCCAGCCTCCAAACCTTCTGTATAGCTGTTTGCAGCAGCCCGAACACAGGCACTGCCATCCGTACAATTCTTACAGGCTCCCGAGATGCTGACGCCATGTTCCAGCCTGTCAGCCCTGCGCTTTCTGCTCCGTACTGTCTCTGGCTGACGCGTGGCGATTTCATACACTCCCAAGTTTCTAGAGACTCCAACTTGCCAGGTATGCATCTAGATGTGCTGCCCCTGTGGCAGCCCCCTCTTGTGTCTTTTCCCTGTGAGCTTGCTGCCCACATGGCAGTCCATGTGCTGCCGATGTGGCAGCCCTAATTTCTCCTGGTTCACCACCCCCACGCACTCCTCATATGGGGGGCTTACAAATAGGGAGGTAACCAGCTAAACTCTAACACAGGTCTGAGAAGAGAACCTCAATTGTTTTGAGTTGATCCTTGAGAATCTTCACCTTCATAAGGCAGTTGTGGGCTGACTCTCCTTCGTCTATCTTCAAGTTGGAAGCTTGATTTTGAAGCATGATGATCCTCTGGACAGATGATATACGGATTTGCCACGTGTCAGTCCGGGACTGGCTGGGACAGATATGCACAGGAACTAATGTGTGGATGCTGATGTTGGCAATATGGATGACCAAGGCAAGTAGTACAGCTCAATTATGAGCAGATCTGGCTGCATGGCATGGCTGGAACAGTCCCAATGCAGAGACAATCTGGTGTGGATCTGTACGGGAGATTACAGCAAGCTGTATGGATTTGTGGCATGGGATCTAGAGGCTGGAAAAGCTTTGAATAGAGGTGGAATGGGTGCAGAAGGATTGCACCAAGCTTGGAGAGGCTACGGGTCGGGAATAGGGCCTGGAATAGGTCGGGGTATGGGCAGGACTGCCTGGGCTAGTGGAAGCCTGCTGCATGGCCAGGCAGGGCTGCTCAAAAGATGTGCTCCCCAGGTCGGTTTATAGACTAGGGGTGGGTCATTTGATGGAGATGTTTGGGTCGGCCCTAATTCCCTATACTAGGTCGGCTGTTTTAGGGGGCTCTCAGCCCCTATAAAAGGGGAGCCCTTGGGGCTAATCCAGGAGGACAAAGAGGGGCTAAGGAGCTGCAGACATAGCTTGGAAGGGGGCTGCACACCTATGCCGACACTCAGGGTGTAATGAAGGGGGGAAAAGGGGCCAATTTAGAGGACCCTTAGAGGCCTCTTACGTGGAGATGTAGAGGGACTATATAAGTCCCCATCCACCCCTTATTGTACACTTTTTGATGTGACATCTAATCCTATCTACTCTCACCACCTTCCTCCTATGTGCTGCACATATGTTTAACCTTGCAGTTTGTCATGGCTTCCCACCAGCATGGAGCACCACTACTATCGTACCGATACACAAGGCAGGAGACCTCATGGACACCGGGAACAATCACACCCTCATGATTGGCCACACATTGGCCAAGATCTATGGATCGGTACTAGAGAGAGAGATCAGAAGTCATATAGAGGCACGGGGGCAGCGAGCACTAGGTGTTACGCTCTAGCCGAGGTAGCATGACCTCGGAAGAATCAGTCGACATTTCCCTTATAGGATCTATTGTTGTAATATATGTGTTTGTGCTTATGTAAATGATCGGGAGGGATTAATGTCAAGGTCCTAGGTGAGGGCTGATAGCACCAGACTAGGTAGATCTGAGACCAAGGGCCTAGTGCAAAGAATGTGCCTAGGGGCAAGGAATTAAATGCATCCCAAGAGAGGGGTGAAATGTTGCATTAGGAAGGCCCTATATGGATGACATGTGGCATCTAGATCTATCTAGGGATTTGGGGTCTGTCAAAGCTAGTGAGAGAAGTGAGAATTAGAGGATTTACGTGATTTAGAGATTGCTCTCTCTCTCTTGCTGGGAAGCTTTGGCAGTTTGGCTGGGTGGAAGATCAATGTGCTACTCCCGTGATCTGAACAAGAGACTAGGATAGTAAAATCTGGTTACATTTGGTATCAGAGCCAGGCTGTGTAAGGGAAAGGAGTGGATTTACGGAACGCGTCGATCGTGACGTCGATGTGCAGCACCTTTTTGACGAAGGCAGTTCGAGGGGTTAGCTGGAGAGTAGATCGTCAGCGCAGGTCCTAGTCTAGGGTGGAGATCGTCACCGACGGAAACAGTTGGTATCACCGGACCTGACGGAGGTTCGTTGACGAAGGTCTTCGACCACCGAATAGTATAGGGAATTGATCGGTCTTTGGTGAGATTTCTGAGTGGAACGCAGACTAGTCGTGCACAGGCTTCTTCAGCGTTCGGAGTCTCTGCGAAGCCCGTTGGCTATGGCGGAGGTCTTGAAAGGCACTATGGGTTGAAGAGCCTGCGAGAGGACTTGCGGTTCCAGTAACTATTGACAGGCCTACGAACCAGAGGGGTGCCGTGACGACGGAAACACCAAAAGGTGACGGCGTCTGGTCGCGTAGTGCAGGCGTGCAGGATATGTGACGGCGTCTGGTTGCGTCGTGTAGGCGTGGAGCGCAGACACATATCACGACACCCTTCGTGGGTTTAACGGAGACGTGGTGATCTTTGAAGAGCAAAGGAGCGTGGTGGCTGACGATTGGCTTTGGGATACCTGGCTACCTCAACCCGTGCCAGCCTTCGATTCGTTCCTTCAGACAAAATTCGATCAGAATTCATAGACCAGGAAGGCTCTTTGTCATTTCTGTCGATTCTATGTTTTTTTCCCTGATTTGGTTTGCTGATGCTCCGTTTGCGTGAAAAGTGACAAGTATGCATAGAATATGATGCTGTAACAAGGACAGATTGTGCTTGAGACTATGCCGGTATACTTGAGTTATCTGCAGAAATTTCCCTAGTATAGGGAAAGGCGGGATTGAATATATATGCCTGTGTCAAATACGTAATTAGTGTGCATGTCAGATTGCAGGAATTCCCTAGTATAGGGAATTGTGTTCAGAGTGTCAGTTTGTGATTACAGTGTTCTAAGGGTGTTTAAAAAAAAAAAAAAAAAAAAAAACCCAAAACAAAACACCTACTGAACAAATGGAAGCAGAAGAAGGAGCTTCTAGGAGGGACCCTGGTGAATCAGGAGTCCGGCCGACCCAGCAGGGATCGCGCCCAGTAGCTCATACGTTATCTGGCAGGATTGCATTGCTGGAAGATGCCTTGCAACAGTTGTTAGCACAGCAGTTACAAGCCAATGCAGGGCAGTCCGAACTTAGGAGAGCACTACAGAGTATGTCTGCCAGACCTTCTCGAGAGGAGAAGGGAAAGGCTCCAATGGAACTGGAGTCTAGTGTCCATACGGTCGAGCCTAGGAAGGCTAAGGTGCCAAACATTGCTAATTATAGACCGGAAAAGTATTCTGGTCGGATGAACGACCGTAGCTCCAATGTCATTGAGACCTGGCTACACAAATGGGACGAGGCGTTCGCCATTTGTGAGATCAGAAATGACATCAAAAAGATCCGCGAGGCCACCCATATGTTTAGTGAGGCTGCGGATCGGTGGTGGATTAAACAACAAAAAGACGGTATAGCATCCACTACCTGGGAGGGGTTTAAAAGAGAGTTCAGGAAACACTTCTTACCTCCTGACGAGGCATCCCGAGCTTGGGATCAATATAGGAACCTGCGTCAGAGAAATTTATCAGTGGCAGAATACACTGATAAGTTTCGAGAGAGTGTAATGAAGGTTGACGAACCCTTGCCTCAATCAATCCAAGTGAAAGATTTCATATTTGGATTGAATGACCGAATAAAAATGGAAGTTCGGGCTAAGTACGCGAACACGCTAGATGATGCAATAGCTATAGCCTTGAACTACGAGGATGCCAAGGGTAGCAAGCCAAGTGGGTTTGCACAGGTCGGAACCCAGTATGGGTATCCGAAGAAATCTGGGTTTAAGAAGAAGTGGACTAGTAAAGGGAGTGGTTCGCAGCCGAGTGGTCAAGCCAAGCAGGCGAGACCGGCTGAAACTCCTAAACCAAGTACCACCATTGGAGTGAAGAGAAAAGTAACTCCAATGGCAGCCCGGGCTTGGTCTAAGTCTCCCTTGAACCCGGAACAAAGGGAAAAAGCGAGGAGAGAAGGCTTATGCTTTGGTTGCCTTCAACCTCATCAGTGGAGAGATTGTCCACGTAATAAAGATCGTCGGATGGCTGAGATGGTGATCTCAGAGTGCGACGTGGAGATGCAGGGAAGTCCCAGAGCGGAAGAGATGCAGATTCAGCTAGCGGGATCTTCTCAGAGGTTAGTACCTTGTTTGTTCTGTGTGTCTGTTACTAAGTTAGTGACGAGTGCACCTGATAACATCCTATCTAAGCCCGCAGCAACGGGGTATACAGCCTTCAATGATACGGAGTTAATCAAAATGAAAGGGCAAGTGGCCAGTCATGATGTCATTGTGTTGTTTGACTCAGCGTCAACTCACAATGTGATTAACTCCAAGCTCGTGAAGAGGCTGAAATTAAAGACAAGTCCATCTGACTATGCGTATACAGTCAGGATGGCCGATGGAAGTTCAACTGAAGTATGGGACCAAAGGGTTACCCAGTTGGAGCTTCGGATTCAGGACTATACTGAGAAGCTTGATTTTGAAATAACCAAGCTTGCTCATGCGGATATAGCCCTGGGAATGGCGTGGCATTCTAGGAAGAATCCAGCCATTAATTGGAAAAAGCACGTATATCAATTCAAGATGAATGATGTGCTTTATGTCTTGCGAGGTGAAAGAGATATACCTCAGGGACCGTTGGTTTCCGTGATGGAGATCAGAAAGGCTAAAGTAGAGTTTTTATACCTTTGCACAGCATCGGTAGAGTCGATGAATGATTCTTCGACTAGCACTGATGTTACGCAAAGTGGTGAAATGGCCAAGCTGGCTAATCTTATAACAGAGGAGTTCTTTGAATGTTTTAGGGATGAACTACCTTATGGGTTACCTCCAGAGCGGAATGTTCAGCATAAGATTGAACTGATCCCGGGGGCAGAACCTGTAAATAGACCTCCCTATAGAATGAGTTTTACTGAAGAAGCGGAGGTGCGTAGGCAACTGGAAGAATACCTCAAGTTGGGGCAGATTCAACCGAGTTTCTCACCTTTTGCTTCACCAGTGATATTAAAGAGGAAAAAGGATGATACGTTTCGCCTCTGTATAGATTATAGAGCATTGAATAATATCACTGTTAAGCACAGGTATCCGATGGCTCGGATTGATGATTTGCTAGATGCATTACATGGAGCCGTGATTTTCAGCAAGATAGATCTTAAGTGCGGCTATCATCAGATCCGGATTAGAGCCGAGGATGTGCATAAAACCGCTTTTAGGAGCAGGTTTGGTCATTATGAGTTTTTGGTAATGCCCTTCGGACTTACCAATGCTCCAGCGACCTTCGTCATGCTTATGAACGATTTACTACGTCCGTATATCGGAAAGTTCGTAGTACATTTTATTGACGATATCTTGATATTCAGTAAAAGTATTACTGAGCATTGTGAACACTTAAGGATAGTGTTCAGTACTTTGAGGAAAGCCAGTCTTTATGTGAATAAAAAGAAAACTATACTGTGTATGGTTAGGCTTGAGTACTTAGGATTCATAATTACTCCACAGGGGGTAGAAATGGATCCGAAGAAAGTGGCTGCGATACTAACTTGGCCAATCCCTCAGAGTCTGACCGCGTTGCGATCATTCTTGGGATTTGTCCAGTTTTATAGAAGGCATATCAAAGGATATTCCGAAATAGTATCGCCATTGACTGATCTGACCTCAGATAAAGTACCTTTTATTTGGGGACAGAATCAACAAGAAAGTTTTAACACCATAAAACAAGCTGTGGTCTCAGGACCGGTGTTAAAAATAGTTGATCCCCAGAAACCGTTGTTCCTAGAAACCGATGCAAGTGGCATTGCGGTAGGAGCAGTCCTCCTTCAAGAGGGAAGGCCAGTAGCCTTTGAAAGCAAGAAGCTTTCTCCCTCTCAAAGGAATTGGCCAACTCATGAATTGGAGTTGTATGCTGTTATCCATGCTTTGAAAACATGGAGGCATTATCTGTATGGTTCAGAGTTTTATGTGGATGTGGATCATGATACTCTGAAACATTTCTGTAAACAGCCTGACTTGAGGGGCCGCCAAGCTAGGTGGGCAGAGCTCATGCAGGAGTTTAATTTAACGATTCGGTACCGAAGAGGAAAAGACAATAAGGTAGCTGATGCGTTATCTCGCATTATGCACAATCTGAGTTTCACGGTATTAGAGAGCGCTCTAATGACCGAGATCAGAGAAACTCAGAAGGTGGACGAGTTTGTCCAGAGCTTATGGCCTAAAGCTCATGTGTTAAAACCCGGGGAAACTGAAAAGGATGACCTGGCATCCAGAAAAGGCCAAACTTATGCAAGATATACCATAAGGGATGGTATGCTAGTTAGAAATGGCAAGGTTGTAGTACCTGGTCAGAATGATCTCAGGCAGAGAGTCATTCAACAATGCCATGATAGCCCGTGTGCGGGACATCCAGGTGTCGAGAAGACATATGATCTCGTAAAGCGAGATTTCTTTTGGCCAAAGATGAAAAAGCATATTCATGAATATGTGACACGGTGTTTCTCGTGTCAGGTAAGTAAGGCCGAGCGGGTGAAGCCACCCGGACTTTTACAGCCCTTGGAAATACCACTAAGTAAGTGGGAGAGCATTTCCATGGACTTTATTGTAGGGTTACCTGCAACACAAGGAGGGTATAATTCTATCCTTGTGGTGGTTGATCGTCTAACCAAGATGGCTCACTTCATTCCGACTAGAGAGTCTGTTAGTGCCCCGCAAGTAGCGGATTTGTTTATTAGACATATATTTCGTCTGCATGGATTGCCTAGATCCATAGTGTCAGACAGAGATGTCAGGTTTACCGGTCACTTTTGGACAGCGGTATTTGAGACACTAAGGACTGAGTTGGGAATGAGTAGTGGGGATCATCCTGAGACGGATGGTCAGACGGAGAGAGTCAACCAGACTTTAGAGGATATGCTGAGGGCATATGTGTCATTGAGGCAACATACATGGGACAAATGGTTGCCATTGTTGGAGTTTGCCTACAATGATAGGAAACATTCATCTACTGGGTTCAGTCCGTTTGAGCTGAACTATGGTTATAGACCAGCCAATCCGACTATAGTTGGAGTACCTCAGAAAGTGCCTAGTGCCGCGAACTTTGTAGTTCAAATGCGGGAGATGCTAGCACTTGCGAGAGCTAACATCCGCCAGGCTATGGATAGAGCCAAGGTGTATGCGGATGAAAATCGGTCTATAAGAGTATTTGAAGAAGGAGAAAAAGTTTTTCTCAGAATTCCTTCGCACTCGAAGTCGTTGACTTCAGGAGAGTGTGCTAAGTTATCACCTCGATACTGTGGGCCGTGGTTAATTCTAAAGAGAATAGGCAGTGTAGCCTATAAATTAGAATTGCCACAGGGGTGTAAGGTGCACCCGGTTTTTCATGTTTCACGTTTAAAGAAATTTTTACATACTGGTGACTCACTAATCGAAGGTGTGGTTTTGTTTCAGGAGATAGAGGATATTGCAAGGCGCAAACCAACAAGAATCCTGGACCGAGGAACAATGCAAATACGAAATCGGAAGATACCCACGGTGTTGGTTGCATGGCATGGTCAGCCTCTATCCGAAGCTACCTGGGAATCCGTATATCAGTTGCGGAGAGTGTTCCCAGACTTTATCATCGAGGACGCTGATGTCTGAAGAGGGAAGGAATGTTACGCTCTAGCCGAGGTAGCATGACCTCGGAAGAATCAGTCGACATTTCCCTTATAGGATCTATTGTTGTAATATATGTGTTTGTGCTTATGTAAATGATCGGGAGGGATTAATGTCAAGGTCCTAGGTGAGGGCTGATAGCACCAGACTAGGTAGATCTGAGACCAAGGGCCTAGTGCAAAGAATGTGCCTAGGGGCAAGGAATTAAATGCATCCCAAGAGAGGGGTGAAATGTTGCATTAGGAAGGCCCTATATGGATGACATGTGGCATCTAGATCTATCTAGGGATTTGGGGTCTGTCAAAGCTAGTGAGAGAAGTGAGAATTAGAGGATTTACGTGATTTAGAGATTGCTCTCTCTCTCTTGCTGGGAAGCTTTGGCAGTTTGGCTGGGTGGAAGATCAAGGTGCTACTCCCGTGATCTGAACAAGAGACTAGGATAGTAAAATCTGGTTACACTAGGGTTGACAGGATTCAGGAGGCATCACTCTACTCTAGACCAGATTTTCACTCTGAGGGCTATCATTGAGGAGGCGAGATCCAGACATCAGAGAGTCTACACATGCTTCGTAGACTTTCGAAGGCCTTCGACACTGTTCGAGCACAGCGACACGTCACAGACTTCTATACATTTGATTCGGCCCCGGGACACAGTGGAGTGGAGGAAGAGGAGCTAGCCGATATGAGAGCAGTCTGGATGAGCAGCCGGCACAGTACCATCGGGAGAGGGGCGTAGAGGCCACATGTGCGACAGAGAGCCCCCATAATACATTCTATTGAGGTCTGACCTATCACAGCTTTCCTCAGGGGAGACCGACAGAGACCGACAGAGACGAGGGGTCACTCTAGACATAGCCTAGAGAGTCCAGAGAGCGAGGAAACCGCGTCCCCCACCGCAATGCGAGACAACTCGACAGACGCAGATACGAGACATCTTCGCAGCCCACCAGAGAGCCATCACTATACCAGGCCCGGTTTCGTCCCAGCGCCTGGATAGATTGATTGATATTTTTTGTCTATGATTATGATGATTATGATTCTATTAGCATAGACTAGTACTTAGCAAGGATCCTAGCGTACCCTTTGCTTCAGCCCACTGAGGCTTGTATGAGTTCGCTTTTCTGTGCACTTTGTCCCATAGGCCCGTGAGGTCTCCCGTGGACGTTAATATATCTTTCTTTCTTACTTTGTCCGTGAGGTCTCCCGTGGACGTTAATATATCTTTCTTTCTTTCTTTCTCCCAATTTCTCTCTATCTCTTTCTCCCCCCCCCTCTCCCTCTCTCTCTCTCTCTCTCTCTACCACCGTGCAATTGTATGCACATTGATGGATGCAAGGAAAAGAACAATTATACTAGACAGCAGCAGGATCTACTTAAGAGGAACATCTTACTTTATCACTGAAGATAGAACGCCCAAGCAACAAGCAGAAAGACGCCAGTCCTACGAAGCACGCAAGAAGAGACGAGGCAAAAGAGGACACCACCCTCTAGGGACACGTGGCTCATGGGACCCAGAAAGAACTCAAAGTAATGTTTTGGAACTGCAGAGGTTTCCCCTGGCAGAAGGGAGCAGGGCTTAATGATGTGCTTGAGGATGCAGATGTAGTCTTTCTTGCAGAGACATGGGAGAGGGATACGCATAGACTACCTCCAATCAATGGATACATAATACATTCGATATGCCAAACACACACTGGTACAAGAGGGCAAGGAGGAGTTGCATGCTTATACAAAGAACACTTACAAGATAGTATTAGCATATGCAAAGATGACCCTTACAAACGATTCATCTGGATCATGGTGAAAGCAGAGCCCCTACCATTTTTCATAGTTGGATGCTACATACCGCACTCGGGGTCAACATACTATCAACGATATGATAGAGATGCATCAGATCCATACGGAGACTTATGCTCAGATTTGGTGGAATTTAATTCCAAGGGGAGAGTATTGATTCTAGGAGACATGAATGCACGCATTGGGGACACCCAGTTTCAGTCACTTACAGGACATGAATATGACAAAGATAAAGAAATTGAGATAGACCCCAAGTGGCAGAGATACTCGGAGGACAAGGAAGTAAATGCACATGGAGAGGCATTGACAAGCCTAGTGAATGGGCTTAATATGATAGTGCTGAATGGATCAGGCCTCTTTCCACATACAAAAGTTCCAACATGTTTCCCAGCTAGTGGAGGGTCAAGTGTGATAGACTACGCCTTAATTTCACTAGATGCAGTACATTTGGTACATGATTATATAATTGGCCCAAAATATCCAGAATCAGATCATACCCCCCTTTATCTCAAAATGCACATACCTCATTCGGCAGAAACTACAGCCCAGGCAGCAAAGAATTGGTCTTTTCGGATGGACATAGACAAGAGGGAGGAGTATGCTGACACCACTGATGCTCTTATTAAGAATGTTTGCAGGCTGAACTGGAGTGAAATGAAACAGGCTTTACTCTCAGCTGCACATACAGTCATGGGACAGAAAAAGATCAAGAGAGTAAGCACAAAGGGTTTACCACAAAACAAATGGTTTGATGGTGAATGCATAAAAGTCAGGCTGAAAATTAAACAGATGCCAAATGACTTGCAACGTAAAGAGGCTGAAAAGCACTTCCATGCACTTACTCGGAGAAAAAAGAGGAAATATCAGTTAGACAAAGAGTGGCAAGATGCCATTGATTTTGCTAAGAACCCGAGAGGAACATGGAGACAAACTAAAGGGAGATCAAAAGAAATCATGGGAGACTTCACAGATGAGGAAATGCTTCAATATGCCAAGCAACTTTACACCCATCCACATGCCTTACCTATATTCACAGACATAGCTCACTACAATAGCCCACATATTTTCTCTTTGGACGATGTGAATGAGGGCTTGAAGAAAATGGCCAATGGAAAAGCAGATGATACATTGCATATAAAGGCTGAGCTACTAAAATGGACAGGGGACTACACACGAATATGCCTAGTCTCTTTGCTTAATGATGCAATTGCCAATGGCTTCCCCCCAAAGTGGCAAGAAAATTGGATAAAACCAATATATAAAGGTGGAGATCGTAACCAGCTTTCCAATTATAGAACCATCATGGTGGGATCCACCATGGCCAAGCTCTTTGGCACAATCATTGAGACAGAACTTAGTATATGGGCAGAACTAAATGGTAAGAGGGCCATCGGACAAGCTGGTTTTCGAAGAAACCATAGCACTGTGGATCACTTGGTCACACTACGGGTTCTAATGGAAGAGAGCCGGTTGCAAGGAAAGCCTCTCTATTGTTGCTTCATAGATTTCAAGAAGGCATTTGACACAGTGCCTAGAAACAAGTTGGGGGAAAGAATGGACCAATTAAGAGTGCCAAACCACTTAAAAACAGCAGTTTTCAGATTGTATGAGAGGGTAACTTGCCAACTCAAAGGCAGAAACGGATTGTCAAATACATTCCACAGTAATATGGGGGTTAAACAGGGTTGCCCTTTGTCACCAACATTATTTGGACTATGTATTGACAGATTGGAGGAGTTGGTCAAAGAAATGATGCAAGAGCAGCAGCTAGAGGGCCCTGAAATATGTGCATACACCGTACTACTGTTGTTATATGCAGATGATGTTGTCTTTTTCTCATACACAGCAGAAAGTATGCAGAGGATGATGCCCATTCTACACAAGCTCTGTGCAGAGAGTGGACTCATGGTAAATGCCACCAAAACTAAAATGATGATAGTAAAAACAAAGCAGCCTGCAAACACCCCAAGTATTATGTTCAATGAGCAGGAAATTGAGAGGGTAAACACATTCAAATACTTGGGAATAGATGTGCCAGCAAATCATAGATGGAATGATTGTGTCCATAGAAGGATAGATGCTGGGTGGGGAAAGTATTATCATTTTGAAAATGACTGCAGAAATAGTGACACTAAGAGATGGAGCATCAAACGGATTCTATTTGATGCATATGTGGTGCAAACAGTGCTATATGCAGTAGAAGTATGGGGAGGAAGCATCTCAGCATCAAAATGGAATGATATTGAAAAAATACAGAAATCATTTCTAAGACGGCATCTAGGAGTCAAAATTACTACACCGTACTCAATCATGCTTATTGAGACTGGTACAAGGCCCATTGAACTGAGAGCACTACGAAGGGTTTTCAAATATGTGAAGAAGGTCAAGAACATGGGGTGGCAGAGATTACCAATGAAAGCATGGGAAGCAAGTAAAAGGCCTCAAAAGACAAACAAAAGCAAGATGTTATCATCTGGTTGGTGGCAAGACATTCAAAGATGGTTCCAAAGATGGAGAGTAACATCCTACCTTGAGATGTCATCCGGGGAAATGGATGAGAAGGCATTTCATAAAGCTTTGTTGGGAATATTGCAACAAAAATGGCAATCAGCTGAGAAAAGGGCTAAGTATGAGTACTATTGTACACATATCAATCCCATTTATTGGGACACCTACTCCAAGGAGGAAGATAATGCACAAAAGTACATAACTATACCCATACCTGCAAATGCAAGAAGAAGTATTGCACTCATCCGCACCCGATCACACACTTTGGAGGTAGAGAAAGGTGCTTGGGGAGATGTCTCAAGGGAACAAAGATTTTGCAAGTTATGTGACCAAGAACAAGTAGAGACAGAGGCACATGTCCTCCTTACATGCCCACGATATGCATGCATAAGGAGGGACTTTAACAACATTACAAAGGAACACGACACCCTCGCAAGCTTGCTTTCACATACCCATATAGCCACTCTGGGCAATTTTATTGCCAAGATTCTTCAATATCGGGAATGTTGTATTACTCAATGTATTTCAGAATAGTTGTTTTCCTACCCCTTCCATAAAAGAAGGGAGACACTTGTATTGTAATTTTCATGGGTCCCATGGGTCGGTTTCTCGGCCCCCAGAGGACGGTAATACATTCTTCTTCTTCTTCTTCTCTCTCTCTCCCCCCCCCCTTCCTTCTCTTCTCACTCCATCTTCCCCCTTCCTATCTGTACATCCTCCAATCTGCCCCTGCCTTTCATTGCATTAGTATCAGAGCTCCTTCCTAGCCCCTGTACGTTCTTTCCCGATACTTCTTCTCATTCTCAGTGTTCTCTATTGACCCCAGGCAAGCATAAGCTGTCTTAGCATCAAGTAAGGAGAACTCCAAGATAGAGCAATACAACGTTGAAGACCAGCTTCAACGTCAATTGAAAATCCCACGGGGATTGCTGGCCGCAACGCAACAACAGTTGAGCGCCAACACAAATAACGTCTAGCCCTATGCCAAGCGTATTCGTACAAAGACTATGGCGACCATCGCCCAACCTACCTACAGTTGCATGACTGCAATTCGAGCTCCATCCAAATCCCAAGGGCTGAAGAGCATCCCTCAACGATAGCATGCCTGTCTAATCCCAAGGGTTGCAATTCCATCTGCTCCATCGATACTAGGCCTGTGCGCCAACGCGACCTAGCCTTGGTCGTGTTGCTGCCCGTGTCGCCTTGAAGAGCCGTGTGCTAGAAGAGCCCGTCGTCACCAGTCTCATTGCTCGTCGCCGTGAGGTCTATCCCGCCGGTTTGGTTGCAACGTGCCCTCGCTGCCGCCCTTTTTTCCCACCCTGCAAACCTTAGCCTACGTTAGGTTAGGGTTAGATTAGTCGATTGGGTTGGGTTAGTTAGGTCTGGTTAGGTTGGTTGGGTGAAGCTAACTAGGATTAGGTTAAGCACTAGGTTAGGTTAGATTAGTTAAGTTAACCCAACCAAGGTCTAGTTAATCTTACCTTGATTAACCAAGGTGCCCTAACAGTCCTAGAGGTCTTAGGATTACAATACTAACTATCCTAGGTGTCTTAGGGAACCCGCCCCCCCCCCCCCCCAAAAAAAAAGGGCAGAATTTCCAGCCTCTTTTTAGGGGCCTTTCACAGCCCTGGGGGAGCAATTTCGACTCCATTTTGAAGCCTCTTCATCGATTGTCCTCGCGAGCTTCACCATCGGCCTTTTTAGTAGTTCTACTATCAGGTGCTCATTACAGCAGGGTTTTGTTGTCTCCTTCTTTGACCAGCTCCAAGCATGCTCGTTGTTGCAGTAAAAGGAGCAGTAACCGGATGCATACCAACAAGTCGGCCCAAAAGAGACGGCTGGGCTTCTATAGAAGCAGAAAACTGTGACCCAAAAGATGGCCTGACATCCTACAAGAAGGTGCTTTGCAGCATAGAAAATGCATCATCCAAGTCCAAATAATCCCCATGCTAGGATACATGCAACAGTCCAGAAGACTGATGCTCAAAGGCACGGCGAGCATCTACCATAAAACCCCTGTGTGGAGCAGAAAAAACATCCTGATTGTTTGAATGGTCCCCTTGCTGGGGTGCGGCTTGCTTGCCCTTGTCTTACATAGCTTGCCATGGCCATGGCCATGGCAAGTTGCTGGCTGAACTCCTGTCCCATCTGGCGGAAAGCACCCTGGAGTATAGAGGCAAGGGCATCCAAAAACTGTTTGCGCTGCCTGCGCTTCTCGAGATGCAGGAGAGAGACTCTGAGTTGTAGGGATCTCTATACCACCAGTGGATGCACCCATTGTGGAAGGAAATTGCTCATGTTGAGCAGCCTCATCACTATCATGCAATGTATCCCGAGGAGCACGCTTGGGTGCCATGGTGACTGTTTGGGAGAGAGAAGCTTGAATGCAAGCAAGGAAATGAAGTGGACTGGGAGAGAGGTCAGTCCTCTTCTCAGCCCTTTGGCATGCCATCATTTCGAAGAGATGCATTTGCCAGAGAGACCCATACAGGGGTTCATGCACCTATCGCTCCGCCAGTGAGCACATACAGCTAGACGCAGCCAGTGCATCAAATGGCAGAAGCTACTACGCAGCAGGCGGTTAGTGGTGGGCAATAGGCCACTTTTGATGAGATGCTGGTAGATTCGTGGCGTTCATATAAGGCCCTACCTGAGACCATCAAACTTGAGATGTATTTCTCCGATTATGTGAACCTCAAGTGTGATGATGCCCATACTTTTGGAGGTTACACAAATAGGAATTATGCAGCCAAGGATGTCAAGGACAAACTCACAATGTAGAAGTTCAAAGGGGACAGTCGCGCACCTAATGAGCTGGAGGAGTGGCTTACGAAGTTGAAAGATTATTTCTGCTTCTACCCAAAGCAAGATATGCACATGTAGGACTATGCACATACTTGGTGGCGGTATATGAGGGATTCGCCTCAAAGGCCAACCACATGGAGGGGTTTTAAAGAAATGATGGTTACTACCTTCATATCCCCATTCATCTTGGATCAGTACTTGGCTGAATTTTGTCACGAGGACGTGAAGTTATGAACCGTGACTAACCTTGGCTTAGGGGACTAGCCCAGGGGAAGCAACACTTCCCAGAAGTCCCTAGGTGCACACACTAGGCCTACTTGCTAGGGGCAAGGCAAGGTTTAGAGGGGTCTAAATGTTGGGCCCAAAGAGAAACCAATGTTTCATTGGTTAGTAGGGGTTAGGACTTTAATGTGAGGGGGCAAACCAATGTTCCATTGGTTTGTGTGTGTGGTGTGCAGCCCCTCATGCACACCTACCCCCCTTGCTCTCCTTCCACCTTGGCTTTGATGAAGGTATGGGCTTTTTAACGCAGCTGGCCTCTCTCTCTCTCCCCCGTGAGCATTGGCACACAAATTGAGGCTGCTGGCACTCATTTGAAGGTCATACGGATATCTCACACATCCCAAGGTGTGTTGATTAGTCATATGGGTTGTATAGACCATTCGGGCACGCTATACGAGGGTGTGTATGGAGCTGCTGCTGCTGTACAGAATCGTTGCATGCCACCCGAGATTGATTCCTGGCTGTGCGGATCAGTTAGCATGCATCCCAAGGTGTGGTTATTGCTGTACGGACTGTTTTCACACAGCCCAAGGCTGTTTTGGCTGTTTGTACGGCCCATTAGACTCCCCAACGCTCTTTGCTAGCTGTACGTTCTTCCTCTCCTGCCCGTGATCCTTTTGTGCTCTCTCTCATTCCAAAACATTCTCTCTCTTCCTCTCTCTCTCTCTCTCCTAGCTGCCCATTCCTCTTGCTGCCTCTTGCTTGCTGGGATCTGTTGCCTCTAGAGGTGTTTTGGAGCTGTATTGAAGTCATTTTGGAAGCTCGTTGTTGCTCCTTTGTTGTTGGAAGCCCCTCGTGGCCATTCAGGCAGTGATTGGGCACCCAGTCATAGACGGTGTAATCAAAGGGGCAGTGTGTGGATTTTCTTTCTGTATTGTGGTCACTTGTTCAGTTTGAGATCTGTGTTGAAGCTAGGTCACCCTGAGAGGCTGGTCAGTGGGTTGCGGGATTGCCAGTCCTAGTTGAGTAAGTTGGATGCTTTGTGGAATGCTTGGACACCTTTACAGTTGGTCATGGACAATGGTGAATGCCTTAGCCTTGCCTTGGCACTTGGGTACTAGTGTGTCCACCAGGATGGAATGCAGGTTATAGCAAAGGTTTGGCTTGGACAGTGGAATTGCCCGTGGGGTAGAGCATAAGGGTGAGCCCTTGTTGTATGTAAAAATCTCATTCTTAAAGAACTAAATAAATACGGGAAGGGGCGCCAAGAGTTTGGGGCCAGTGTGGTGTCTTGTACTTGGTTTCATTGAGCAAGGGCACTCTAGCCTCCATCCAGTTATTTCTCCAATTGTTTCTAAGTGGTATTGTTAAAAGTTAAGTTGTTGGAAATGATGCAATGTGGCTGTGAATAATGAATATGCAATGCAAGTTATGGTCTATTGCCCTTTAGGAAACTGAAGGCCGGTTACAATTCTATGCATTGTCACAGATTGGTACAGTCCAAGAGTATTTGTAGCGCTTTTGGAGGCTTTCCTTGTTTGTACAGCACGTATCTGAGAAATTGAAGTTGCTACGTTTCATCACGGGATTGAGTTCTTCCTTGGCTACAGATGTGAAGGCACATAACCCTCAAACAATTGAGCATGCAGCCCAATTGGCAGAGGTGTTTGAGCCCAAATATTCTGCAAGAAGATTATTTCCGCTTCTACCCAAAGCAGGATGAGGACCGCATAATCTTTGCGGGGTATGCACATGCAAGACCATGCACATACTTGGTGGTGGTATATGAGGGATTCACCTCGAAGGCCAACCACATGGAGGGGATTTAAAGAAATGATGGTTACGACCTTCGTATCCCCCCTCATCTTCGATCAATACTTGGCTGAATTCTATGCATTGTCGTAGACTGGTACAATCCAAAGTATTTGCAGCACTTTTGCAGGCTTTCCTTGTTTGTACAGGACATATTTGAGAAAGGGAAGTTTATGCGTTTCATCCAAGGATTGAGTCCTTCCCTGGCTGCAGATGTGAAGGCACATAACCCTCAAACAATTGAGCATGCAGCCCAATTGGTAGAGGTGTTTGAGCCCAAATATGCCAGCAAGTATAAGATGGCAGTGGGCAGCGCATACGGGACTGCAAATGAGACTGAGAAGAAGCCTAAGGTGACTGATTGGCATGATAGGAAATCAGCATCAGCACCATTTCTGAGGTTTCCCACTGTTACAGGCAGCAAGATGCCATATGCTAAGCCATATAGGTCATCTAATGCTAAGCTAGGAGCTAAGCCAAGCATTGGAAATGAAAAATCAGAATTTACACAACACACCAGGGCTATTATGGACAGCAGAAAGCGGGCAAACTTATGCTTTAAGTGTGGTGAGAAGTGGACTTCTGAGCATCGAGAAGTTTGCAAAATGTGTAATGGTGGCACCATAGTTGCAAGATCTTGCAAGGAAATGGAAACGGCGAAACGGAAATGGCGTTTCATAATCACTGTTTTTTTTTTTCTTTCAGGGGGGTGGGGGAGGGGGTTTGTTGTTTTTTTTTGGGGGGTGGTTGGCCCTCTTTTGATTAAACTGTTTTTTGCCCTCTTTTAATTAAACCGTTTTTCGTCGCCCCCTGTCGTCGTTTCCGCCGCCTCCTTTGCTGCTGCTCTCCAGCCTCTCCATCTTTGATTCTTGGGCCCTGGCGCCCGCAGCTTGTTCTCCTCTCCATCCCTCCATCTGGCAGGCTGCTCTCCACCCTACAGGCTGCAACCTACTCTCCATCCTCTCCATCCTGCAGGTTGGCAACTGCAGGTTGGCAGTTGCTCTCCATCCCTCCACTACCTCTCCTCTCTTACCTCTCCATCCTCCTCCTACCTCTCATTCTCCTCCTCCGAATCCTTCTACCTCTCCATCCTCTTTCACCTCCCCCATCTTCCTTCTATCTCTCCATCCTTTCTCACCTCTCTATCCTCCCTCTCACCTCTCCATCCTCCCTCTCAAACTTCAGATTGTTGTAGAAGTTAGAACTTAGAACTTAGTTCATGACACATGTTGATTGTTGAAGCATCATTCATGGATAATAGATGATACAAGATAGATAAATCATTATAGGAACTTAGAATCATAGAAGCATGCATGATGCTTCAAGTATAGATAATTGTATTATGTAAAATTTGCACTCTATTGATAATTGTATTATGTATAAAAAATAAAATTTTATACATAAATTGTACCTTCTTCCGTTTTCGTTTCGGCGAGGGCCTGAAACTCCGTTTCCCCGGTTTCTCCCGTTTCCATTTCTTCCTTTTACGTTTCGGCTGGCAAACTATGAGTGGCACTGCAAAACTCAGCATGATTATTGAGATATCGGACGGTGAGGATTTAATGGATGCTTCTGAGACCTTGGATGCCACTCATGATGAGTGTGTGCACATGACGTAGAAGAAGCTCCAGCTACTGGAACCATGAAAGGGGGTTGATTTCCTCTTTGATCCTGGTGGTGCTATTGAACATAATATAAATGGTACACAATCAAATGACACTCAACCCACTTGTGGCATGCGAGGCCGTTGGCCTACAGTCTTTCATGTGGAGCATCAGGTTGCTATGCCTTTTCATGCGCGAGAGGATGCAAATGGAAACGCTCTTGTGGATGACGAGGAGATCTATTGGGATGCGCAACAAAAAATTTATGCTATCTCTTTTCATGTGTTGATGGGTGTCAAAAGTGCTGAAACTATCAGATTGAAAGGGCAAATTGATGGAAAGACTATTAACATGCTTGTGGACAGCGGTAGCACTCATAGTTTCATCCATCCTAAGACCTTACAAAAGGTGGGACTGATTGGTACTCAGATTGATCATGGGCTGAGAGTAGAGGTGGCAAATGGACAGCATTTGATCAGTAAATTTTGTTGCCAAGATGCAAGGATCAAGCTCTGTGAGGATTATGAATTTGCTGGGGATCTCTTGGCACTGGACATGGGCCCAATAGATGCTGTCTTGGGCTGTGATTGGTTAAAATCTTTGGGTAAAATCAGCATGGATTTAAATACCCTCTCACTCAACTTTGTCCACAGGGGTAGAAACTATAGCATTGCATGGTATTGCCACTCCTAAATTGCAGGTCATTTCTGCAAGGCAGGTGGTCAGAGAGCTCAGGAAGGAGCATGCCCTCTATGCATTGAATCTGTTAGTATCTCAAGGGGGGTAGCATTCCTCGTGTTGACGATTGTGATATGAGTAGTTCATCTCTGAGTTTGTTGATGTATTTGCTGATATGTCATCCCAATTGCCTCCCAAGAAGGATGTGGATCATGCCATTGTTCTAGAGCCTGTCAGTAAGCCCATAAACAAAGCCATGTACCATCTTTCTAAGGTCGAGCGGGAGGAAGTGGCAGTACAGGTGCGGGAATTGCTTGAGAAGGACTTCGTCTCTCATAACACTTCTCCTTTTGTCTCCCTAGTGCTTGTGGTGAAGAAGAAAGATGGATCGTACCGTATGTGCATTGATTACAGGGATCTAAACAAGGCCACTATCAAGAACAGGTTTCCAATCCCCAAGATAGATGACCTGTTGGATGAACTCAAGGGTGCTCAGTTTTTCATGAAGATAGATGTGAGGTATGGTTACCATCAAATCACGGTGAAAGAAGGAGATGAGCACAAGACGGCCTTCCACACAGAATGGGGCATGTATGAATTTAAGGTGATGCCTCTTGGATTGACTAATGCTCCGGCCACCTTCTAGGCACTAATGAACAAGATATTGTAGCCACTTCTTTTCAGATGCGTGCTTGTTTTCTTCGATAGCACGTTAAGCATGTGTAGCAAGTGCTGGAAATTTTGAGGATGCATCAGCTTTATGCAAAAGCCAGCAAATGCACTTTTATGGCAGAGGAGGTTGAGTACCTTGGGCATATTGTGAGTAGACATGGCATTCGGGTGAATCCCGCAAAGGTGAAATGCATCAAAGATTGGCTACAACCACAAAACCCCACCCAGTTGAGAGGATTTTTATGCAAATTCGTCAAGAGGGCAGCCCCTCTTACTGACCTCTTGAAGAAGGATGCTTTTCGGTGGTCAAAGGAAGCACAACACAACTTTGAAGACCTGAAATTTGCTCTCACTCATACACTAGTCTTGGTATGCCCTGATTTTTCATGACCTTTATTGTGAGTGGCAAAGGATTGGGGGCTGTTCTGAGGTAGGAACGACGGGGTAATAGACTTTGAAAGCAGGAAGTTTGATGCCAAAGAACTCAATTACCTGTTAGCTATCTTCCATGCTTTCAAGAAATGGCACCACTATGTGTACGGGAGTAAAATTAAAGTGAAAACAGATTATAGGACATTCAGATTCTTCCTCACCCAGCCAAATTTGTCATATAAGCAGAAGAGGTGGTGTAATCCAATCCTATGATTTTGACATTGAGTGCAGAAAAGGGAAGGAAAATGTGGTTGCAGACGCCTTGTCCAGGATGTGGGTTTGCAATTTGTCTGCTATCTCTACGATATATCAGGAGTGGATTCATGGCATTCAGGAAGAGTATATGCAGAATTCTAAGGCAGCTCCATATTTTCAGATTTGCAAAAGCCTTCTAGTCAAAGTCATCTGGGATTCAAATTGCATAATGGGCTGTTGTGGTGCAAGGACATGATTTATTTAGTGCCAGACTAAAAATATAGACAGTTGGTTTTGCAAGAAATGCACTCCTCTCCCATGGTTGGACATGCAGGTGTCACTAAAACATATAAAAGAATCAAGCAGAGCTTTACCTGAGAAAGCATAAAATGCGTGTCTGAATGCTTGCCTTGCCAACATAATAAAGTGGACAGCAAATTACCCGTAGGTCTCTTGCAGCCATTACCCATTTCAGAGGACAAATGGACGCACATAGCAATGGATTTCATCACAGGATTGCCTTCTACAGAGAGGGGATGGGACAGAATCTACATTGTGGTGGATAGAATGACAAAACAGGCCCATTTCATACCCACTAAGACCCATATTCAGCATCACGGGTTGCTTGGCAATTCGTTGAGCATGTCTTTAAGCATCATGGTTTCCCTTAGGAAATAGTCAGTGACAGAGATGCAACATTTACGGGTCACTTTTGACAGGTTTTATTTACAGCTGCCTAGTAATGCATACCATCCTGACACTGATGGACAGTTGGAAAGGGTGAAGGAATATTTGAAGCACTTTTGTCATGATACTCAGAAGTCTTGGTATAAATGGTTGGCACTCGCTGAATTTTGCTACAACAGTACCAAGCATCTCTCCATTGGCATGAGCCTGTTTGAGGCAATGTATGGATGCAAGGTCGGGATGCCTTCTTCAATTGCTGACATGGCTGTGAAAAATCAGCAAGCATGGAATGACTTGAAGAGGATGAATGGCCTTCAGCAGTTGGCTAAAAAGAATATGCAAGATGCCCAAGCCAAGTAGAAGAAATATGCAGACGAGCGCAGGAGATATTTGTCTTTCAAAGAGGGAGATAATGTGCATTTGCGTCTCCATAAGAATCGTTATGCCTTAATACCAACAAAAAGCTTGCTCATAGGTATTATGGACCTTACAGGATCATCCGCAACGTTGGAGATGCAGCATATTGGTTGGAGGTACCTAGTACCTCCAAGATCCACGATGTTTTCCATGTGTCCTTGCTGAAACCACATGTGGGACAGCATGTCCATGTTCTTCCCAAGTTGCCACCTATGGATGAGGAGGGCCACATCCTCTATGTACCCTGCATACACTGTTCACTGCTCTCACCACTCTTGGCAGGAGGTCTTCATCCCAATTCCAAGAAGTTGCACACAGCTTGGAACTGTCACTAGTAACCACACTTGGCCATACTAGTAACCCATAGCTGTCAGTAGTGCCCGATTAGCCATCCATCTGCTCAATGCAGAGAAAGAAAGCATACATAAGCTTTCTCCACTGTCTAGGACTGCCACTACCTATAGTCTCTCACCCTATGGGCAGCATACATCTTGACACATCAATTTGTTTCCCATAGGAGAATGTACATCACAATACAGCAAACACTATGGCAGTCAGACCTGTACAATCCCTCTCTTGGGTTCCAGGGCATTTCCCATCTCAAGCATGGATTCCTGACCCTTGCTTAGGCTATACTAAACATGTGCCCACTGCCTAGGAAAACACTGCGCTTAACAGTAAGCATTTAATTCTGATCCAACAAATGGCACTTGGCCCAAAACTGTTTACACTTTGTTATGCATTGCTCTCACCAAGCTTAACAGTAAGCATTTAATTCTGATCCAACAAATGGCAATTATGTGGGATTGTGTGGCCTTACCAAGCCACACAGTCCCACATAATTATTACCAGGGCCCACATGGCCATTTATCTGCTCCAAGCAGAGAAATAAAGCATATAAATACAGCCAACATCAAAGGAATTGCCCTTCGTTGGCCAGCCAAGCTTTGGAATGCTCAGCCATCCCCTCACTAAGCTGCTCACAGCATAAGGGGCAGCTGTACTCTGGCTTGCCAGCCCGCAACCAAGTTGAGAAAGAGAGAAAGAGCAGCAGCTCCTCTCGGAGGGTCCTGACCTGCCAGCCTGCAATCCAAATTGAACGAGGCCCAGCCAGAGTTGTGCGTCAACCAGCTCCTACGAACAGTCCAAGCTCTTGACAACAGCCTGAGGGAACAAACCCAATGCAAGCCCAGACCAGGCTCCAGTCGTCAAGCCATGCTCCCAGGTGTTATTCGTAACCAGCTCCGTGGTCCACAACCCGTGTGCCAAGAACTAACAGCCCCGACTGACTCTGTGCTCCACATACTAGACCCGCGAGCTCCCTCTCCCATACGGACTGCTTATTTCTAGCCCATCGACCTCTTTGTTGGATCCATGATCACCAGCCACTCAGCTGTGCCCACCAGGCTTGTCCCTCCGTTGGGTGCAATGTACCCAGCCCACAATTCCCTTCAGCCCACGGCCAATTCGTCGTATGTCCTCCCCGTCAACACCCGTGCTCCTAAGCGCTGTCCACGACCATCACCAAAGCCTTGAGGTCAGCCCAAGTTCTCGAGAAGCCAATTCCCGTCAGCCCATGAGTGCTCCACGGATCCCGTCGCGACCTTTGCTCTCTCTTGGTGATCATTTCGTGCTCCCAATCGGCGATTTTCCTTACCTGTGAACCATTCGCCGTAGACGATCCCATCAACCACCTTACGTGATGATTTTCTTTGGATCCTTCCATTGGTAACGTTGCCAAAAGCATTTGGGCATGGGGAAATGCCACGTGGCATTCCCCCTTCATTTGCCCCTAGCCCCCTCTGGTGGGGCTCTTTTTGGAAGCCTACCAATGGCGTAACTTGAAAACTAGGGTAATTTGCCCCCTTCTTGTTCCAAACCACAAAATTCACCCCCAAGGCACAAATGCTAGGGGTTCTAGCACATCAAATAACCCAGGACCTTGCTCCTTGCTTTCCTGGGGTCTTGCCCACATTCAGGCCAACATGCATGCGCTAGAAATCACACCCTCGTGACATGGCCCTCTCTTGAAACATGGCAAGCGTCCTCGATTGCATATGAATGTTACAAGGACATGCAATAAGTGAAATACATGTGAATACTCCTCAAATGGACACAATACAAAAGAGAGATCCAGAGTCCCACCAAACCTTGGTCCTCTGATCTTACCAGAAGTTGTACTACTATCACCTTGGCACCTCTAGATCCTTGAGCTTGCATGCTCGTTCTTGAGCTTCTGAAGACCTAGTCTTCGTGCCGTGATCCCTGCACCTTAGTGTCCTGAATGTCAGCCTAGGTGTACAGGCCTACCTATCTCTTTGTTTGCAGCCCTTCAGCCTTCTGTAGACCTCATGTAGGCTGATCTACTGCTCCAATCTGCTGGGCTTTTTGTTGCTCTGGTGGATGAGAAGTGAGGCCCCAATCGCCTCCTTTTATAGGGGCTGGATGCCCCCCAAACTGGCCGCCGCGGTAGGGGGATTTGGGCCGACCCAAACAGTCCCCCCCACCGACCTAGTAGTCTGTGAATTCCCCTTGGTGGTGGCACATATGTAGAGCCATGGCTGGCCCTGCCTGGCCACGTGGCAGGCTGCCACTGGCCCTAGGCAGGCCTTCCCATACCCAACCTGTTTCTGGCCTCCTTCCAAGTTGAAGGCCTCTCCAAACAGGGTAACTGTGTTTTCCTACTGTTCACCTCCTGTCAGGCCTCTTCCAGCCCCCAAACCTGCTGCAAACAGTTCTGTACATGCTGGCGCAAACACGTGTACTGTTGCTGCTGTCATCGCCTGTTTCGCTGTGCAGATTTGGCCCTGCCAATCGTTGGTAGCCACGTGGCAGTTCCGTACCTTTGCTGTCCTCATGCTGGCCCCAAACCTCCAGGTATGTCCTTGGGCTTGCTGCCCACATGGCAGCCCATGTGCTGCCCATGTGGCAGCCCCATCTCTTTTGTTTTTCCCTATGGTTCACTCTCCCCCCCCCAAATGCTCTCCTAATATGGAGGCTTAGAGAGATGGGGAGGTGACCAACCCTATTCCAACTGTCAGCTTTTAGTATTTGTTGGTGTGTGTGGTAAACCTCCAAGGGGTGGTGAGAAACATTAAGGCTAATCAAGGGGTAGAAAGGCAAGTGCCACGTGGCGCTATTCCATGCACTATACTACGTGGTGGTCGCTACCACCTTTGAGAGACTCTATGGCGGTTCACAGCTCGACTCTTCCATGAGAGTTGGAGCTCTTGGGCTTCATGAGTAGGCAACGTGACGCATGGAAGGGATACCACGATTCGGATTGGTCATCGGCTGCCGGCGACGCATCTGTGCCTCTTCATGACTCCTTGTGGCTCTCCATCGACATCTTTATATTCAGAATTGTTCTGAACAGTTCACAATGTGTGTGAGCGTTGTATGCTCCGAGTGTTTGGAGCTCATGGTGTCTTTCATAGGTGCTATTTGTAACCAAATGCAACAAGCTCCGTAGGGATACGCATCTGGTAGTGGAGTGTTTTCAGCTTTCAATAAAGTTTGCTATCATTTGTGGTGTCTATCATTTTCAATTCCAGGGTTAGTTGAGCTTTTTTGAGTTTTTGATATCTATAGCTATACTTAGGTTAGCATAGCACTCAGCAAGGGCCCTAGCATGCCCTTCACTTCAGCCTTCTGAGGCTTGTATGAGTTTCCATTCTATCTGTTGTACTTTGTCCCATAGGTCCACGAGGCCTCCCTGTCACATGCACCCTTGCACTTGGGTGCAATGTGACACACTGGCTACATCGACAAGTGCATAATAGTTCCCTAATAGGACATTTTGTTGTATGGTGTGACCCATTTGTGAGCCCTTGTCCAGGGACAATCACGTATAAGCTACATAGGTCAGTCTCCGAGTCTTACGTCAAGTCAGACAAATCAGTCCTTGTTCACTAGTACCCACTGGAGAACAGTAGGGTAGTGTTTCCATCTTAGGATTAGAGATAGGTCTAGGTCCAGCCTAGGATAGGATCCCTTTTGGGCCCCGAACCCCTCCCTAGGCCACCCTTTTATGGGGCCAAGGGCCCAGCCAACCAGCCCCAAACAGCTGACTGAAAAGTCGGCCAGTTTGGGCAGGTTGGCTCAGCCCTCCAGCCCTATAAATAGGGGGTCTCCAGGCCCTCATTTCTCATCCAGCTCTCCTAGCGTTCAGTCCTCCAATAGCTCCCCTCCAGCCTCTTGTGTGCAGCTCTGAACACCTCCAAAGTTGGCCCTGATCAGCCTCAGATTTTGGCCCTCAGTTCAGAAGGGTCCAAGAGATTTTGTCAGAAGAGGACTTGGAGCAGCTCAGAAGACGTGAAGCGTATATAGCAAACACGTGGCGCAGACCTGAAGAGGCTAAGGCATTTTTGTAGCAGTCGGTGTTCTAAACGAAAGAATATATGACTGGTCTCCTTGACAATCGAGAAGATCATCACAGTAAGTACTTGATCATGGTGACTGCTGTAAGGAAAGTGACGCTTCATCCTTGGTCATCGTCAAGCGACAATCTCATGCGCCTGAGGACTCTGGCTGCTGCAAGGACTACTATTCGCAGAAGGTCTCCAAGATTCGACATTGTCAAGGCACCTAGCACTCTCAGAAGGTCACGTAGCGCACGAAGGAGAAAGGTACTGCTCATCGGCGTACTTGCTGAACTGTGTGGGCAGATCCTTCAACAATAGAAATGGATATGTGGAAGAAATTTTGCAAGACCGCCTTGCCTGAGGCATTTTTGGGAAGATTTGATGGATGCAATTTCCATTATTGGCAGCAGTTTCTGCGTCCTTTGTTCATGGAGAAAGGGCTGGAGGGGGTTGTGTCTAGTACAGAAGAGAAACCTACCAATAATGAGAGAGAAAGCAAGCTTGTGGACTTAAGAATGAAAAATCTTTAGGGCTTCTTGGAATTGCTTGAGGAGTGGATTTTTTCCATCATAATGTTAAAGCAAGAGCTATACTCTTTGCAAATGGGAGAAGAAGAATCCTTAGCAACTCACTTAAATAGGATGCGGGCAATTATGAGGCAGCTTCAAGATTTAAATGTTTGGGTAGAAAGTGATGATGCAAAATCAATTTTTATTTCAAGTCTTCCACCTAAGTACTCCGAGATTGTCACCATATTTGAGCGGAATTGTGATGCAATTGATTTTCATGATGTTGTTTCCATGCTTATGAGTGAAGGAAGGAGGGCAGAGATTAACATAACACGTACAAGTGAACCGGCTTTCATAGGTAAAGATAAGGGAAAAGGCAAGATGAAAGATTTGGTTTGTGACTACTGTGGCAGAGAAGGAGACATAGAGAAATACTGTTATAAGAGAGCATTCGATGTGAAGTAGAAAGAATCCAATAAGACGGCCTGCATTGTGGAAGAGGAAGGACAAGGGGACAACTTTTGCAAAGACAGAAGTAATTGACTTGGAGGACAATGCCTATACTTTTTAGTGACACACGTTTCAGCTGGTAGTAGTAGGAGTAGATTGTGACATTGGAATTTCCTCATTTTGTTTGCAATTTTGGTTTGCAACCCCTTCTCAGTTTATGGGGGGTTTGTTATCTTTTAGTATTTGTTGGTGTGCGTGGTAAACCTTCAAGGGGTGGTGAGAAACATTAAGGCTAATGGAGGGGTAGAAAGGCAAGTGCCATGTGGCACTATACTACGCGGTGGTCTCTACCACCTTTGAGAGACTCTATGGCGGTTCACAGCTCAACTCTCCCATGAGAGTCATAGCTCTTGGGCTTCATGACCAGGCAATGTGACGCATGGAAGGAATACCATGATTTGCGATTGGCCATGGGCTACTAGTGACGCAACAACGTGCATTGCAAGAAACTACTGAAAGAAGGTATTAGTAAGCTGTAATATTCAATGTAAGGAGATTAGAGTATGTCTACTACTGTCCCATAGTTTTTATGTGGGCAAAATTTTACCCCAGACACACACACACACAAGGGAGGAAGAACTCCTTTTTTGGAAGTATGTGAACTGTGCTTTCCATTAAACACCATATTTAAATCTCAGAAATTGCCTGTGTCATTCATTTGTGCTGAATATTAATAAATGCAGTGGAAAGCTATTTTGGAAACAAATACATGAACTGCGACGAATCTTCTTTTGTTGGATCACAGAATTGACCTGTTGCTTTACTCACCCATGTGTTTATGGCTCTGTCCAGTTTCCTGACAAGCCAACGAAACAGCAACAACGGGATGTTAAAGAGCTGGTAGGTTTCATATTCTATTTGGATTAGTTTCTGGCTGTTGTTATTTGTAGCCTGCAAGTTGAAGCAGTTCCAGGTATAAAGCCTCCCATGCTTCTTTGTATATTAACTTTTAAGCTTAAATTTTTGCAGATGGCAATACTTTCACGAATATACCCATGCAAAGAATGTGCAGATCATTTTAAAGAAGTGCTTAAGTGAGTGTTAGTGCTTTGTAGTGATTTGGCTTGTTTTGTTTCCACAATAACTAGAGGAAGTTATTGTGAACAAGATAAGGTGAGGCAAGAATAATGATTTTTGGTCTTCTTGTGTGCAAGTTAGTACTATTTTAAAGATGATAAAAAATCATGTTCTTCCAAAGTCTTTTGTTAGTCCCATTTGTTATTAAGACATCGCCATCTCTGGACAGCAATTCCAGACAAGGCCATGGTTGCAACAACTAGGCAATGTGCAAACCTTGTTCTCGTAAATTGAGTCTGGTCTAGAAATGATTGAGAACAGGGCAGTGAGGCTGCCAATATATATCATTGAGGAAAAATACAAAAGTGAACAATTTGTCCTTGAAGGATTTCTTTTGTTTTCTCATCTCTTTCTTGATTGCACAGGACAAATCCGGTGCAAGTGGGATCTGGTCTTGAACTAGCACAGTGGATGTGCAGGGTGCACAACATCGTAAATAGAAGGTATGTATGTATGTATATAAATATTTGGAAAGGAGAGAGGGGGGGGGGGGGTAATAGGAAGAGTGCACCCCACCTGCACTCCGACACGCTCATAATAGATTGTCCTCAAGCTCTTAAATTTATGTGCTGTGTTGGATTTTATGGTCAGCTTGGGGAAGCCCTTGTTTCCTTGCAAACGTGTCGATGCAAGGTGGGGAGCGATGGATTGTGACGGAGGAGCATGCGATCTTCAAGGGAGAAAGCATTAGCGAAATATGTGGTTGCAATTATGTTGAAATAAAGGAAATCTATAGAGAATGAAGTTGATGCTTGCAATATGAGATGTGGGATGTCTTTGGACAAAGCTGGGACATTGAAATATTGGCACCCGACATGTGGCATTTGTTCATTACCTGTTATCAAGTTGTAATTCCTTTGTCAACTTTTGTTGAAAGGAAGCAAGATATAAAGAGGAAAGGAAAAAGAGAACACTGAAGGAAGATAAGTTGAAGCTTTCAAATCTTGTCTTAAGATACGTTTAGAAGTTTAATTAGAACGAGTTATCAAGTATTTAGAAATTATTCGAAAATGGTGTCAAGATGGTGCTAAGGAAAATGGTGAATAGAGTTGATGTATCTTGGAGATATTCTTCTATTTCTGCATGAAGGTACTCCAAAATGTGGTTTTGCAATTGACCTTTTGAATTGTGAGGTAAGCTAAGGAGTGTGATTGAAGAAGCCAAAATAAATGAGGGCGTGAGGTGTTGGTTACAAAGATTTAGCACTATGTTAGTGTATATAATGTGACAAGATAGTATTTCCAAAGTCCATGAGCTTGCATGAAAATTTTTGTCATGGTAGAAGACTTGTCACATAATTCACATTGTTCTCAACTACTAAGTACTCCACATACATCAAGTCATTTCTTTGGTACTTTTGTTTAGCTTCTATTGTTTTACTGTGTCCACTGGACTTTTTGCTAGTTGCATCCAACTCCTAATCACTCGCTCTTGCAAGCTTCCTTGCCTCCATAGATATTCTAAATGGCGGGAGCTTTTGGTTCAAGTGAGGAAGGGTGTCATAGAATCTTCATCAAACCCTTTGGCTTTCAATCCATCTTATATCACAAAAGGGCAAGAATAGTAATCTTTCTCATTTGTGGATGCTATTAGATTGCAACCTTTTGTACAACACAAGTGATAATTGTGTTGTGACAACAAAACATATCTAAAATCCAATCATGCTCAGTTCGAGAATAAAGCACCTATTAGCCTCTGGGGTTTCTAATACTAGTTTACAAGCTCCCCAATATTGTATTCGTGACATACCTATTAGTATTTGGGGTTTCTCATAATAGTTTACAAGCTCCCCATTATTGTATCTGACATGCCTAAGTTTTTTTCTTCCTACAATGATCAAGAGCATATGAAGCACAGAGGGAAATAGATGTGACAAATGCTCTTTTGTTATCTATTGACCAACACCAAACCAAATTATTGGCTTCAGTTAAAGTGAAATGGTGGCCCTTCAATTGGGTTTCATCTTGCCATAGAAGATTTTTTTTAATTGGGGCTACTCGAGACAAATTCCTTACCAAACGTTTAGGGATCAATGAACATACAACACAAAAGTCTATAAAAAAATGCAGGAATTTATAATGCATTAACGGGCCTAAGTAGAACGCTATTCAATATGATGATTTCCTTAGGAACAAGAACATTGGCAAACCTTGCTCCATTATTCATTGTTAAGAGCATGGTAACATTCATAAATATGTGCTATTGCTTTCTTAGTTTTAATGGTCTCTTTGAAAGTGTGTTGACTTGTCTACCATTTTAGTAATGGACATTTTTAGAATGAAAAAAGGATAGGGAGAGAAGTTGTTATTAGTATTATATTGAATCATCCATGGTGATTGGAATGAGTTGGAAAAATTCGTAGGTCGAATTTACCTTTCATGAAGGCCCCTGCAAAGCTAAGATGTTGAGGGGGATGTTTTTTGGCAAGCATCTTTTGGTGAGCTTGCTCAAAAATGGCGAGCACTCTCTTCTCTCTTCTATCTTCTCTCTTTGAATGTATGTTTTCCTCTTTCTAATCGCTCATGTACTCTCTCTTCTCCACTCCCCTCTATCCAATCATCCCTCCTCCCCTTCTCTCTCTCTCTCTCTCTCTCTCTCCCCCCCCCCCCCCTCCCTCCCCTCCCTCCTCTCTCTCTCTCTCTCTACCTCCCTCCCTTCATCTCCCAGTCCCTCTATCCTTCACTTCCTCCCTCTGCCCCTCCCCTCTCTCTCTCTCTCTCCCTCCCTCTCCCTCTCTCCCTCCCTCCCTCCCTTCATGACTCTCTCCCTCCACACACCTATCTCTCCCTCCTTTTAATGTCTCTTTCCCTTGCTCTCATCTCACATGTACTCGCTCTTGTTCTCAACACCCCTCTTTTTCCTCATCCCCTTTCACACCCTCTCTCTCTCCCTCTCTCTTCACATTCTCTCCCTCCGTCCATGGCTCTATCCCTCCACAAACCTCCTCTCTCTCTTATTTCTTTGATTGTCTATTTGCCTTGCTCTCATCTCACATTAGGAAAAATGGAAGCTCATTTTGGGGCCCTGTAAGAAATTCACTATTTTCTCTTTTCTCTCTCTACAAAAGCAAGAAAATATGGATACTTGCGTGAGAAATGTCAGTGTGAAAAGGAATAAATATATTCTTTCACATGCTTTACATTCAATGTTCATATAAGAGCAACACTTTTCTATGTAGAATTTGGTGATTCTGACATCGTAGACGCGTCCGGAACGGCCCAAAACCCCAAGAACGGCACTCGAAACGCTGAAATCCGACATCCGGAGGCTCGAAAATGACCAAAAAAGGTCGAAAAGTGAGATTTGTTGATAAACGCGATCCGAAAAGTGAGATTTGCTGTTTCGGATCGCATTTATCAACAAATCTCACTTTTCGGCCTTTTTGGCTGTTTTCAGGCCTCCGGATGTCCGATTTCAGCGTTTCCAGTGCCGCTCTTGGGATTTTGGGCCGTTTCGGACGCGTCTGCAGTGTCAGAATCACCAAATTCTGCACAGAAAATAAATTTTTTAAAGATTCAAATTAGATCACCTCATTAATGTGACATGCTTCTATGAACATATAGTACTATTTCTTTTTCTTATTTTCATATTCTTTTGTTGAATTTTCAATGTTACGTTGGCCCACTCTTGATTGGTTGAGAGCCTATTTTCTCTCTCTTCTAAAAGGCCCCAAAATAAGCTCTCTTTTTTTCTAATGCATGTACTCTGGTTCTTTTCAACTCCCTCTATCTCCTCATCCCCTTTCACACCCTCTCTCTCTCTCTCTCTCTCTCCCCCCCCCCCCTCCTCCTTCTCTCCCTCCCTCTCTCTCTCACTCTCTCTCCCTCTCTCTCTCTCTCTCTCTCTTACATAATTGCAAGAGAAGTGTGCAATAAATCTCTTGAATATTTTTCTTGTGAAGTAGGTCAAGGTCTTAACTATGGATATATATAAAAGACTAAAATAAGAATATTCCATTATGCTTAAGAAATTGTAATAGCTTATAAGTATTATGTTAATCAATTATGTAAGTAGGAATTGTCGGAGGTGGTGGACTTCCCACCTTGATTGAGCCAAGCGGAGCATGGTTTATTAGCTCGTATCGCGTTGTAGGACTCATTGCATTGGTGGGATTTAATCCCATAAGAATTAATGCGGCCCTAATGGACTTGGATATATTGGCTTGATTACCCTCATTGCTCCTAGGACCTTTTCTGGGGAGACATAGGTGTGTGTGGCCAGGAGACAAAGGATTGGGCCCCTCGGCACTCGGCGATGTCCCTAGGACATGTGGCATCCATGCATGCTACCAACATGGTATTAGATTAGGTGTTCCCTGTTGGCACAGGATTGTGGTGGATTTTTGTGTGGCCATCGCATGAGCGACACATGGCAATTGCGCGACTATGGCATGGACTGTTGCAATAGGAAGGGAGATTGGAGAGAGAGAGAGAGAGAGAGAGAGAGAGAGAGAGAGAGAGAGCAATATGAAGGGAGATTGTGGGCGGGGGGGGAGAGAGAGAGAGAGAGAGCAATATGAAGGGAGATTTGGGGGGGGGGAGAGAGAGAGAGAGAGAGAGAGAGAGAGAGAGAGAGAGAGAGAGAGAGGATGGTAAGAAGGGAGACGTGGGGATTGAGAAGGGAGAAAAAGGGAGGTGAAGGATAGTTGAGAGAGAGAGAGAGAGAGAGAGAGAGAGAGAGAGAATGTGTGTACACACACACACACATACCCCTCTTTTAAATGATCTTGCACTATCATTCCCATATATGCGTCTAAAGCTTTGTAGCTTGAAATAGACTTTGAATTTTTTGCCAAATCTCAAATTTGAATACGCAACAAGAAAGAAATTCTAAGTAATTTTCCTTTTTTGAACTGCCTCAATCCGAGTTATGCATCAAAAGTTATGCCCCTTCGAAGTTTTGGCTTTGGAGCGGTGAAGATTGCCTCCCCCCCCCAAAAAAAAAGGCCACGTGGCATTTTGGCCGCTGAAGTGCCACATGGCATCATATTAAATACATTTCTAATATGATGCCATGTGGCACTTCAGTGGCTAAAATGCCACGTGCTCCTTTTTTGGCCAGTCTTCATCGCTCTAGAGCCAAAACTTTGAAGGGGCATAACTTTTGATGCATAACTCGAGTTGAGGCGGTTCAAAAAGGGAAATTACTCATAATTTCAAGATCTTTCTCATCGCGTGCTCAGATTTGAGATTTGGCAGAAAATAATGGATCTTTTTAAAACTATTATTGGCCACACCAAGTAGAGGGGGGTCCCAATCCCCCTTCCTCTTAGCCATGCTGCCTCTATCAAGTAGAGGGGGGTCCCAATATGCTGAGGTGTCATTGGTCCATAAATAACACCAAGTAGAGGGGGGTCCCAATCCCCCTTCCTCCTAGCCACATTGCGTCTATCACTCTCAAAAAGGCTAGCAAGATTATGAGAGAGGCTTCACAAGTAGTTTTAACTATACCCAAGCACAACATGCTTATGGGATTAGTCTTTCCTTCATGCACGTGCCATACAGTGCATGCTTGAGGCATTATTCCTTATCTTATTAGCCCCACACAATATCTCGTTCATAATGCTCGCATACTCCTACTGATAGTTTGAGATTTATAGAACAAGGCATGTGTTAGAACACTCTAGGAAAAAATGTTTATCAGTTCAAAAGATTCTATAGCTTGATCTTGGCACACACATTATTTTGGTGAGTGTCCATAGTGTTACGTCAATGCTAACCTCAATGCCACACACTCTATTTTGGTGGGCATCCATAGTGCTATCTTGAATATCAACCCCTAACACAAGATTTGATGCCCCTTTAAATAATTTTTTCTCCTTTCCCTTACTTAATGCTTCTTTAATGTATGACCAATTTTTTTATCTTTTGCAATTGATGTTAAGGCCACCTCTTTAATCTTGTGCTGCTGGTGTTGGCTCCTTAGGAGTCTCCACATATAGTAATTTTGAAGTTGTCCAACACAATCATTCTACTCAGCAATAACCATAGTTGCTTTACCATAATAAATATTGATAGGTGCCCTCAATTTATGAGTTAGTGAGAACCCTTAATCCATGAGTATCAGTTGGTTCGGTACTAATTTTTTAAAATTCAACCTTCAACCCAACCACTTGATTAGTTCACCCTTCTAGAAAATGCACCAAGATATCCAAATACAAACATATGGGGAGTCACATATAGCTCCTACCCTTTAGATCCATTTCACATTTCATTTTTGGAAGTGGTTGCTTACCCCATTTCCAAAAGTATGAACGCTTATTATCCTCCACTTCCATGCTTTGGTTTGTAAGATCGTAATAAATTTCTACCACATAAACAAAACCATATAGAACACATTAGAGTTTCACAAAAAGAAAAACTCTCGTCATCTTGTAGATTACTTAGTTCATTAACAACTTTAGACATTGTGGTGCCTAGTGGCTCCCCCTGTGCATCGCCCAGTCCCCCACGTAAAACCTGTATAGCCTCTCAAGGAGTCCATCATGCCACTGCTGACCGAAGGAGAAACTGAGGCTGCCTGGAAGCTTGGAGAACTTTCTCTCTCTAGGAATCCTTGCTCGCGAATCATGAAAATGAATTGCTCCCAAGTGCTCCTCTCTATTGCCGACATCTTCATTGAAGGAGGCTCTGCCTTGCTTGTGCTCCTGGAACTCTAAGTTGTTGAAGTCCCTCCAATAATCCAGGAGTCGACATCTAGGACGCTCTCCATCAACCGCCTCCAAAAGGCGAGTTGCTGGTTGCCTACAAGCCACAGCGTAGACATTCAAGATGCATGTTTTGGAGTCCTCAGAGCAAATCCCCATCCACATTACTTTGCATGTGATCAACTCCCCTTGGTCAAACATCTACTGCCATCGCTTGCAAAATTGAGATGTAGGTTCCTCCACTTCTGCCTATTGCAGGGGACCACGCCTCTAGTCCTCTCCCTGGCAAGAGATGATGCTGTCGGCTCATATCTGCTGTTGCTCACAACATATGCTCCTGGATTAGAAGAAAACCCACTGCCCGTCCTACCACTTCCCTCTGTAGCTCCTAGCAAAGTATCAAGTACTACGGCTACTGACATGGACGGTCGCGGTGTCCATGCACGTTTAAACTCACTAGAGTCTAACTCGTGGAGAAGAGGCTTGAGAAAACATGGCTCTCTTATGAGTAGGAGCCTGCACCACTACATTTGACCTTTGAGACTTCGTAGGGGGTTTGGAAGGGGAGTAATTTGCATTTTTGCATCTCCGTACCAAAGACATCTCCGTACCAAAGACATCACAAGTCCATGCCCCTTATCTTGAGGGCCAACTCCATCATGAATGAAACCTCAACCCCCAACTTGGCTACACCTTGGTGGAGAGACCAATCTGTGACTTATGTATAATGTATATCTAGCCCAAGGCCAACCATGCCCATTGCAAAACCTATGCCCGGCCTCTCTGAATGGAGAAAGCTAGTTGAAAAGTAGCAAAATCACCATGGTTGAGCCAAATGTCGATTGCTTGAGGGCCCATCCACTCCTCCATCATACGATATATTTGATCATCATACAATTAAACAAAGAGGGGGGGGGAGGAAGAACTTAGAAGGCAAGACCTTTCCCCACAACACTTACACCCAAAACGCATTCTTTTCTGTCAACATTCTTTGATCCTACCTATTCCTAAAAAAGGACCAGTTGTGGGAATAAGGAATTTCTGGTGGGAAGCTATTTATGTGAGTTGGGAAGGAGTAGGCTTTGAGAGTTGGCGTAGGTCATGGGCAGTCTGGCCCTAATAGTTGACCAACTTTTGTATTGTCTCTCCTTTTTGGTTTAATAAATGTCGACATTTGTACTTTTTAAAAAAAAACTTTATTTTCCTCTACAACACGGATTTGGGCCTCTAGGCACTAAATTTGTGCCATACTGAATAATTGCGTTTTAGGAGTAAAATGTTGTGAGGAATAGCTTTCCCTTCTACCACCTAATCCAATTCTTCAATTTTTATGGGGAAACAAGCTTTCCTCTGTTTCTTCATGAAAATGAATGAATATCATTAGGTGGCAAAAGAAAAAGTTGTTTCCCACAACATTTAACCCCTAAAAATACACTTTCCCATGGCATGAATTTGGGCCTTTGAACGGTGCTCGAAATCTCCAATTTAAGACATTGTGATGAGAATGAATATTTTTAGGGATAAAATGTTATGGGGAACAACTTTCCCTTTTGCCACCTGATCAAATTCTTCCATTTTCATGGAGAAGCAAAGGGAAATTGAAGGTGCAAAGGTTGCTAGGTTATGTGGGAGTCAATGCAAGTAACTATGCAAAATTGGGTCCTCCAACTTTGGGGGTTCTCCCTGCTCCAGCTATGAACCCTCCCTTCCCCACCATTGCCATTGCCATCGTCAAGCTTCTCCCCCCCCCCTCGTCCCTCCTATCCTCCTCTATCTGCCATCGACCCGAACCCTTCTATACCGAGGGATTCACTCTTAATAAAAGGGGAATGCCACTTGCATGCATAAACCCCCTATAGATTGTCTACATAGGATGATGATATAGACCTATTTAAGCTTGTAAGGATACCACCAAAAGTCTACTTACATTCTTTCTAAACCATCTAGATTAGATCATAAGCAAATTTAGATTGCATCCCCATAATATTGATCCATCTTATTTTATAACTAGAAGTGTGAGCACATAGTTTTTACTCGTACAAAATAAAACTTGTTTGGACTGATTATTGACTGTGCTTTTTCCTATCATAGCCTTAAATGATCCATAGTTTGAACTTAGTTCATGCATGCCTTGGTACATGACTATGTTCCTATAGTCAAATGTGTCAGCTAGTGGCAAAAAAAAAGGACCCCCACCTTAAATGTATAAGCTTATGCTTCATCCCCAAAAAAACCCCTATTGTACACTCATGTGATATCATAAGTCACCCCTTATGAGTCCCCTAGGCCTTTTGTGGTTGCATGCAAGGCTTGCCATTGTACGCAGACTCGTAGGGGTCCATGACCCCCCTAGCATCCCCTCCTCGCAGGTGCATGGGCTCCCGCCCTTGCCCGCTTGGCTTGTGCACTGGAACAGCAAGTGCAGTTGCTCCATAGCAGTCGCTTGGCACCTAGGGCTCCCCCCTAGGTGTGGTGAGGCAGGAAGCAATGCATTGCTACCCATAGCCCTCCCTTTTGAGGACATAAGGTGGAGCAGCCAACCTGTAGGTTGGTTCTTCTTCCAGCAAGCAGTCCTTCCTTTGTGTCTGCCTTTGAGGAGTGGAGGCTCTTGCCTTTAGACCTTGACTTGCCCTTCTGTTTGAGGTGGCCCTTTGTGGGGCTTTCATCCCCTTTTTTTGGAACTATTTTTTGGTGGTTTACTCAATCATCGAAGAGCAACGCATAGCCTGTCTCTTCCTTGGGGATGGCTGTCTTTGTTTTGCTTTTTCTCAAAGGACTTTGCCTTTGCTCCTTTGCTGGTTTTTTTCCTTCTTCCACTTCCACAAAGTAGTGGTTGTGTCTTTCTTCTGAAGAAGGAATCCTGGTGGTGATCATTCGTTTGGCCAAAGGGGCTCACATGGCAACACCCTCGACTCCCCAAGCTGTAGGTTCTTGTTTCTCTAGAGGATAAACATTAGGTGAAGAAAGCCATACAATCACTCTAGGATCGAGCATTGGTAGGCAAGATAATTAGCTTCACGCCCTCCAGGAGCCAAGTATGTGATTGGTTGCAGGCAAGCTTAGCATTGGATGGGGACCACATACAAGAGGTTACCATCTAAGGTAGAGGGGTTTCGCTTCTCCATCTGAGTTGCCGCAACCACAGGATTTGGTGGAGTGGAGCCCGCTTCTTTCGGGCCAACACCTTGTTTACCTTATCCCTTGGTAACATGGTTCACAGTTGATGATATGGAGTTGAACCATCATATACCTCACTTTCCAATGATGCTTGGGTTCCTAGGGCTCCCCAAGGAGTATAGGTCCATCCTCCACTCTATTGGTGGAGCCTTTGGCATGGTGTTAGAGCCACCATCGTAGACGACGCGTCAGTGTGGTTGCAGATGATGGAGTCCCCAATCTCAAATTGATTATGGAGAGCCCATAGACTCTTCCGGAGATTTTTTTAGAGACATTGGTGGAGAGTTCCAAAAGTGTGTTGATATTTCAAGCTTTCCAAGGTATGCTTACATTGCAGGCAGATGAGACACCTGGCCAGGGATTGCAAGAGAGGCCCGGGCAGGGATCCCCCTTAGCCGCGCCCTGAGGAGAGGACTGCTCAACCAGTGGGTGTGTATCATGGGACAGGTTAGTGGACGGAGTCCCAAACAGCCTTCAGGATGGGCTTGGACTAGAGTACAGCAAAAGAAGCCCAACAAGAATGCCTCAAAGCAGAGATGGTGGCATGCCAGACAGCGAGAGCAAAGGAGGATAGAGCAAGAGGCCACTCCTTAGTCTTAGGGGATCTAGGATCGCCCTTAGCCTTAGGGGAAGTAGGAAGAAGAAACGTCTATGGACCACCCATGCTCATAGGAGGGTCGGTAGCCCCCCTGCCGTTAGTAGGGCAAGGTTCTCAGGAGTTGACCTAGCATCAAGATCATGGGGTGTTCTAGTAGCATCAGAGCCCTCTGATCCAAGGGTTTCTCTGCCCACTCCGCAGGTGACCTCGATAGATCCCATCCTTGCTCCCCCTGCCCCCTGCCACCCCCCCTCCCCCCCACTATTGTTACCCTCACCACCTGCCCTCCTGTTTTCAGTTCTCCCATTAGGGGAGATTTGGGATCAAAAAGGGCCTCATAAGGATTGATTAGGAATGGGTCAAAGTCCTAAATTATGGCAAAATGAGTCATGGTTAAAGGCACTAAATGCACAATTTCATAGCCCATAAAGGGGTCTCAAATTCTAGCATTTTTGTTTTCATGTTTTAGATGGTGTAGATGCACCATTGCCCAAGCCAATGGTCAAGGATCTTCGCCCGAACCAATGGGATAACATGTGTTAGGAAGAAGGCATGTGGTATGGGTGGGGGAGTTTGTATCACTACTCATCTTCATGGTTTACGACTGCAAAGACCCTTGGAGAGAGGCGGAGTACTCTCGGCTTCCTGGTAGCTCCATTTTTCCTTTAGGCAGCGCAAGCACGATTGACTCCTAAAGAAGCTAGATCACTTCTATGTGGGATACTCGGCTTAGCTTAGGGGAGGAGCCATTGGAATTTTGGCGGGTACCATGATGTCAAACCATTCCATATTGCATCATGAGCAGCCTCAACGTGGGCTTCCCCAGAATGGGATCGGCATCCTTGACTCTCTGTTACAGAAGTAAGTGTAGGACGCGGTAATAGATATTTGGAGGCAGTCAATCGATAGCCCAGAGGGAGGATGGGCGGTGTGGGTAGTAGAAGAGCAACGAGGAGCTGCAATCCCAGGCATTTTGGTAGTAGAGACGACTCTTATTGGCATGGGAGGGGGCCTTGAGGCGAGACCTAGCTTCCATCGAGCATCTCAAAGAGCAAGATCTAGGATCGCAATGGTTGGCAAATAGATATGAGTATGCACAATTGGACCTATAGGATACAGAGATAAGTCGGGTAGAGCTTTCCTATCAACCTCTAGATCTTGTTGGGTGCAACAAGGGGATAGGATGACTAGGCGTTTCTTTTAAAGCACATGCCCTCGATCCATGGGATCCATGGGGACACAGTTGTAACGTTTGAGAGGCTCAGACGACATTATACACTTGAATCCCTTGAGATCACCACTAAGTTTTATCAGGGAATGTTCCAGGTAGAGGAGTCGTCCCTGCAGGTGATAGCTAGAACCACATCGCGTTAGTGGTATTGTAGAGCATGAGCAGGCAGCTAGAGATGTCATTTATAGGTCAAGATCTCTCAGAGGATTTGCGGGCACTTCCTTTGTAGAAGTTATCGGGAGAGAATAGCTTGATCTATACTTTCTTCAGGTGCTTCTAGGATCACATTTGTATCTCTCTTCAGTGGGCCTTTCCAGAGACTTTTTACACAGGCTTGCTTCCACAATCCTTGAGTAGAGGGTGGATTTGTTTGATCTCGAAGGGGGGCAATAGAGCAGACCTACAACGATAGAGGCCGATCACCTTGTTGGAAACAACCTTTAAGGTCTCGAGTCTGCATCTACGACCACATCTGGTGGACATCATACATGACACGTAGACAGGTTTTGTCGAAGAATGTAGCATCTAGTACATCTTTACTCATTTGGAGACTCTTGACTAGGCCCAGGAGGAGTCTCAGCCTCTCGCTATCCTATTCTTAGATTTTAAGAAGTCGTATGATAGGGTGGAGTGCCCCTTCAAGTGCCCCTTCCTAGAGGGCACTATGGAGGGACTGCGACGGCTGGGTGTCTCCGACAAGTGGATCATAGGTGTCTTGGCATTGTATGCAGGTAGCTCTAGTCAGATGCTTATTGGTGGTTACATAGGCAATGCCTTCTCTCTCTCCTATTTAGTTCAACACGGCTGCCTTCTCACCCCCTTCCTTTTTCTTTTTGTGACGGAAGCCTTGGGTTACTTTTTACGCTCACGGGCGGGGGGGCTCACAGGAATGAGACTACCACTCCAATAGGATGAGGAGTTGCTAGACTCGGAGTTTGCAGACAGCATGGCACATCATGTGGAGGGCTTAGCAGGGAGCTTGGAAGCGGTTAGGAGGGCTCTGGCTATGTATTGGACGACCTCGGGAGCCAAGATCAATTAGGCCAAATCAGTGGGCTTCCTTACAGCCACTGAGGAGGTTCAGAAGATTCGAGATCAGGGGCATCCCTTAGTTTCAAATGGATCTTGATTGATCAGACAATGCAATATCTCGGGTGCCAGATGGGCATAGATATTTCTACAAAGTAGCAGATAGCCTCGGTCTTGGAGAGTGTGCGGGCAAGCTTCTTTATTGAAGCTCAAGCAAAATTTGTCCAACAGGCAAGGCTTTAGTGGTGAACCAGGTATTCCTGACCATAGCTTGGTACATAGCCTCCTACTAGTGATTTTAAAGGGGCTGCATGGGATAGCTAAGGCAGCTGGTACGCAACTTCCTTTGGGTAGGCTCGGATGGCACTCAGAATACTCCAGCTAGAGTGGCATGGCAGATGGTGATTTTGCCACAAGCGCATGGGCCTCAGCATCATAGACCCTGAGATCATAGTTGGGCCCTCCTGGGCAAGCTAATAGTGCAAGGTCACACTCCAGGTTATGAGCCTTGGAAGCTCTTAATGCAATGAGTGCTTCTCAAGAACACCCCCCGCACAAGTGGACAGTGGCAATCATCATTTAGATGGATTTTCTTGCCCACGACTCTCACAGGAAAAGGCTCCCCCTGATGAGAAGTTTTTTTGAAGTCTGGAAGCGTTTGTTGCTTGGTCACCTCTGGGCTGCATAGATAAAAAGCATTGCTCCTTTCAGATATGCCATGTACCTCTGCATCATCATGCTCAATTCCTCACCCATAAGACATTGGTGCATTTGGACACATTCACACGTGGAAAGTTGGACACATGTACATATGGCCATTTGCATGCAATAGAGACACGTTGGCATTTTCAATTAATCCATCTTAAAACACATGACATGCAATATACAAACCAAAAGACAGACAGAGAATGCATTTACTGGTGCTAGGGATGAGCCTGTTAGAGAAATATTGAATGGCAACCAACATAGCTTGCATTGATTTCTACAGCTGCACTCTCTCTCTCTCTCTCTCTCTGTCTCTCAAAGAGGCTGCCACGGACTCTATATCATGAATCAAACACGGGGTCTTTGACACCCACTTTGACGAAGGCTCAAGAGGTGTCGACAAGTCAATAGGAACTGCATTTGTTCTCCAGGATGTTCCTGCAATTAGGAAAATAGGAAGGTAAGCGCAATTGCATTAAAGGAACATAAAACACTGAGAAATTGAGGGGGAGAGGTCCTACCAGCCCCTGCAAGGCCCGCTCTGTGCTGTACGTATCAGTCTTGGTGCATGTGGGGCAACCTGATCCTATGGTTTCTTGTAAGTTTTGTGAAGGGGCACATGCTGTTTTTGCCTTCCTATATCTGCCTTTGGTTTCTCAACATGTATGTGTACATGTTCTTCATGACCGTGTACCTTGTCCTGGCGTTCCTTCTCAAAGATGGGCCTGTACAAATCCATCTTGATCTTGACAGAGCCTTCTATGAAGACTTTCTTTTCTATCTGCAACAGCCTCTCAGGCAAAGGGGGCTTGCCCTCTCTTGATTTTTTCCATGCAGGCTCTGCCATTTTAGCAAGGCGCTACCTCTGCTCCAAAGCAGCCCATTTTTGCTACTACTTGGTGCATGGGGCATCTGTATCCTATCTTTGTGGTAGCATGTCGTCACCGGCATTCTTTGACTCTACTATCCAGTTTAGGATAGTACCTCGAGTTGGGAGATGAGAAAATTCATGTACACTACGCTGGGAAAATGCCTTGTATTCCTTGAATTTTGGGGTACAATCTCCAAATCATCATCATCATCCTGGATAGTAGAGTCAAAGAATGGAGCCTCCAAATCTCGATCATTCCTTTCCCCTATTATTGAACTATTCCAGCCATGCTTCCCCTCCCTCCCTCATCTACATACACATGTGTATGGGGCTACATGCACACGGTTTGGCCAAATAAAGCGCCATAATTGTCAAAAAAAAGAATGAAAGATCGTGGGAATTTGCAGGGGGTGAATACGACTTGTGGAAATGCATCATGTACTCCGAAATTTCGAAGGGGAAGGTGGCAAAGCCTAGCACGGAAGTGACATGCATGCAGTGTAGCAAGAGAGGAGTGAAATGCATGTATGACAAGAGGAAGCACATGCTATGAGACTCTAGCATATCATAAACATAGGTCAGATTTCTTGCTCGTCAGGCTCCTCACCAGAGAATGGGAAATGAAAGATGACAACTTGTAGGGCGAGAACCTTACTCGTGGATGGAGACAACCATGGATGCAGATTCCATTGTAGATAAACAAAAGAGAGAGGTTTTAACCAATTATCGTGTTGTCCTCCCTCCCAACGTGCCATCCGTGCTCGGAGCCTTCATCTTTAGCCTCCACGGGCTCCTCTGCATCCTCTCCTTCTTCCTCTACATCCTCTCTCCTGCTAGATCGCCGATTCAGAACTTCTCAAAGCTCACTGCTTGCTAGATGCAGTGTAAGGGGAACCGCGGGAAGGCTTGATCTCTAAAAACTGGAAGCTTGAAGCTCACTAACGCAGGGTATAGAGAAGCTGGAAAGCTGAAAGCTCACTAACGTAGGAAGCTGGAAGCTCATTGATGCAGGAAGCTGGAAGGAGAAACTCACTAATGCAGTGGAGACACAACGCAGTGGCAGGGACGGGAAGCCTAGGTTCACGCAATCTTCATTTCGAACTTCGGATTGGACTGATGAGGGTAATTATGGAGATGCCATCAGTCTAGAATTGAACTGACAGGTCTGTCATGTCCACATCTGCACGTCTCCAAGGCGGTTTGACATGGCATTCTTAACCACGTCGAGCGTGACAGGGCACTAGTGTCCATACGAGTGGGATGATGCAGATGTCCACATGTAGGAACTACCACCTCAGCCCGCTAGAGCTTATGTTTGACTGTCGAGAAAGAAGTTTGACCCAGGTGGGGTCCACGTGTGCACATGGACAAACGACATTGGGGGGTGGACTATATCTATCCTTACCCGATAATCAAAAATTGGCAACACAACAAAAGCATATATCTATAGAAAGCCTGTGCATATGTCGAGGACAAACACAACGAAAGCATAAAGCTACACAAAACCTAGTACCTACGCATATGCCTAGACGACACAACAACCAAGAAAGGTAGAGAGATCAATCTTCTCTGTAGGCGTGAGATGCCACAGCTTTGAATCCTCTCTTTAGTGACCTCTTCAAACTTTTTGTGAGTATCGAATTCTTGCATAACGCCATGTCTCTCTGCGGTCCTTGCTTATCAATGAGTGTGAGACTCTTCTATCCTCGAGGTACCGAGGCTTGATGATGAGACCATGCTCCGATATCCTCAGAAAGTGGTCATGATAGAACTTGGTCTTGGTGGGGAACTCCTGATCCCCCCCCAAGCCCGAGATGTGTGGAGCTGGAGAAGGTCTAACCGTATGATAGGGTTAATCTCATCATGTGGAATGAGCTCTAGTGGTGCATCCATGCTGTACTGAAAGGGGGGGAGCCTATACATATGGATAATGTGGCTATCAAACCATGTGGACACCCGCATGCACCATACTATATCAAAGCCTCTTCCTACTAGTCGTCAGGATGACTCCAACGCTAGAGAGAGAGAGAGAGAGAGAGAAGGGGGGGAGGGGGAGGGGGATTGCAATTAAAAAGGGTTTTCTCAAATGGGTAAAAAGGAAAGAATGGTAATTTACATGGAAAGAAGAGAAAAAAGGATTTTTTGTGTGTGTGTGTGTGTGTGTGTGTGTGTAAAAGACCCATAGCAGTTGCACTACTTTAGCCTAAGGAAAAGCATTCACTTTTGGTTTCATCCATACCATGCTCAATGTACCATTCTTTTTTTCTTTTTTTGACAACAAGTTGTCCACAGTGAAGAAGTTTGCGTCCTTTCATGGGCAGAGCCTCTTGACATGTATGTATGTAAAAGACCCATAGCAACTGCACTACTTTAGCTTGAGGAAAAGAATTCACTTTAGGATTCATCCATACCATTCTATTTTGTTTTTTGTCAACAAGTCATCCATAGTGACGAAGTCTGCATCCTTTCATGGGTAGATCCTCTTGACACACAGATTGGGTGACTCTCCATTTTAAAGTCCTAGATAGTCTCTAGCATGGAACCATTCACATTCTAACTTTATTGATGATGTTGTGATCATGAATCAAACAAAGTGCGTGAATGTCAATAAAAATTGTGGCAAGGAATTCAAGATAAAGGACATAAAATCATCTACTATACGAGTGTTGATTCACTATACATTGCCATAATGCCTAATACAGCATCCTCTACATCAACACCTAATTTTGTCATGACGTACAACCATCAAATCTTTGCATGGATCAAACTCCACTTTCTAATCATGTAGATTTGCAACAAAGTCCTTAGAATGAAGCCCTTCCATCTCCATCAGATTTCAAAGATTTATGCCATAGTGCATTGTTCTTAGATCCATTTTTCATCACCATTTCTAATCAATAGATCATGTCTTAACATGAGGAAATTTTAAAATCAACTGAGTCTTTCCATAATGCACCTTGATATCATCATTTTTTTTCATAGAGAAAATTGGGCAACAATGTTGTCTCAACATGCATTCATGACTTTTTGCACAATCCATACTTGATGTAGTTTTGTGGTGTCATCCAAGATTACCAATTTGTCCCAAAAACATTTCTTTATGTTATTTCAGCTCACATCAGTTTGGGATAGTTAATGCATTCCCCTTTGCAATCAAGGGTATTAGACCTTCTTCAAGTTAGCTCCTTCATGAGCATAAGATAGTTAAAACTGGATCTCATGTCGACAGGTTAACCAGTCCCATTGCAAATTACCCTCATTTGATGTTGCTTGAACATTGTAGATTACCATCAACTCATGTTACTTGAACATTCAAGTCTTTTAGGCTACAGCTTCTTTTGCTTTTGCATATATTATGAAGTCTTGAAATTGTCTTGATTTAGTCATGCCCTTTTTTGTCACAACCTTTCAGAGTGTGTCTTTACAACTATACCAATCAACTTGACATCTAGCTTTGTCACATTAGCTTCATAGTCCAAAGTGACGTGTGACATGTTCAGCTTTGGATCAGCCATTTGTAGCATGAATTCATTTACTAATCAACCAGTCTTTGATCCAGGAAGACTTCTTTTTTTACTGGCATATATCCATCTTCCCTTCTGCCTATTTTCTAAGACTTATTCCCAAAGTTGAAGCATGATCATTTGCAACTTAAGAGGAAGACATCACATGCTACGTTGCATACATTGTACATGTTCTATAGTTTTCTTGCTAGTTATGGCAGTTTTTTGCTTTTTTTACTTTTAGAGAAGATTTTTATTTCGCACTCCACCCTCATCTTCTTAGTGCCATCTAAGAGGAAGTGTTGAGAAATATAGATTGCACCATTCTTACTCCATCCTCATCTTATTTCATACTCCACCCTCATCTTCTTAGTGCAATCTAAGAGGAGGTGTTGATATAGATTGCACCATTCGTACTCCATCCTCATCTTATTTCATACTCCACCCTCATCTTCTTTGTGCAATCTAAGAGGAGGTGTTGAAAATTTAGATTGCACCATTCGTGTGCATATAGAATACATGGGTATTATGCCCTTATCCTCATCTTTGTATATATACACATCGTTGGGTTTAGCCCTTACGTGTAGCATAGTGTACTTTATATATCTTATGCATTCCTTGAGCTATACTTCTCCCATCCCTCTCTCTCTCACCATTAACCAAGCTATAATTGATGCTTTATATTATATAAGTTATTGATTTTGGTTTTTTTTTTCAATGTTTAAACTAAATTTTTATATCATTAGTTAAGTCTTTTTAGAGCTATGTTCTAGTTTTTAAAATTATTTACTTTCATTACATGCTTTTGACTATATTAATGAATGTGCATGTATTAATGTAAAATTTCAATCATTTTTTATTATTTCTTCTTCTTGCATTCATTTTGTGTCTTTCAAAATTTGACTTAACTCCTTTAAAATTTTCTACTCTTTCTTACCAATATTGTTTAGTATATGTCTTGAGGTATTTCACTCTTCTTTGTATTGGTATGTTAATATTTTAACTTAAGTCTGAGAAAGTTTCCTATTACTTTGTTCTATGTTTACTGGTTGATATGTTAGGATTAGATTCCCATAAGGTATCTTGTATAATTTATCATGTGATGGAGAGCAAATTTTTAGCCAGGGCTACCACCCATAAATTATTCCCCGGCAATTTTGCTTGAGCAGCCCCGAAGAGGGGGCTTCCCCAGAAGAGAATCCGCATTCTTGACTCTCTGTTACAGGAACAAGAAGTACAAGATGCAGTGACATAGATTTGGAGTCAGCCCATTGATGGCCTAGATGGAGGATGGGCCACGTGGACAGCAGAGGCGATCCAGACGAGCAGCGAGGAGCTGCAGTCCCAGCCTCTGCACCGCCGCCGTCTCCTCCAAGCAGGTGAGCGAGCATTGAGAAGGGACCTGGCCTCAACATCGAGCGTCTCAGAGAGCAAGACCCAAAGTCACAGTGGCTAGCAGATAGATACGAATGTGCACGGCTGAACCTCCAGGATACGAAGACATGTTAGGAAGAGTTCTCTTACCACTTTTCTAGATCTTGGTGGCAACTGAGGTCTAGGAGATACGAGCTTGAGGGGCGGCTTTGGGTTTCAAAAGGATATTGCAGGGGCAGACAATGAACATCACACCTAGCACATTTGAGTCGACAACTATAGCTTCGTGATGGGGGACTAGCAAAGTACTCCGGCGGCCACTCCTCTCATAGACATCATCTACACCATACGTGCCATTTGGGAGCGCAGACTCCATGCTCTAGAGCCATCACCGAAAGGTGGGAGCGTTTTTGCAAGGCATGGCCTACAAGCATTTTCTATATCCTCAACGCGAACAAGAGGTATTCACTGGTTGTATAACCTACCACCCCCTTGTTCCAAAGATTCCCTAGCAAACAAGTTGGCCCTTTTCTGGCGACAACCAGTTCTCTTTTCTTTTTCCCAATGGTCAGCACCGTTTTTTGTTTTTGCTGATTTGTATGGTGTTTTATTTCAAGCATAAATAGCAGTTCCTTTTCTCTGGGGAAAAAAAAGTGTTGGGGGGAACTTTTCCTTCTGCCACCCACCCGATCAACTTATTCCATTTTCATGAAAAAATGAAGGAAAATGGAGGTGTGAAAGCTATAAGGTTGTGTGGGGTGATAATTTTGACAAATTTCTGCACACCTTGCAACTGTTTGCGTTGAATTATTTCGAGTGTACTGGGATGGTAGAGGTAGACCTGGCTTCCATGGCATCCATCGTCCATTCTCCCTATATTGAAGCCTTTTCATCATATGGTAAGTTTAAAGAGAAAACTGGTAACAACCCTCTGTTCATCACAGTTTTAGCAAGCCTCCACTGTTTAGGAGCACACTTTAGCAGAATCAAATATGGTCATTCACAACATTGATTCACAGCACGTTCTGCCCGCTTCACATCACCGTGAATTCTGCACGAACCAAACAAACAATGCCACGCAATCATAGACCTTCCAAATGGCATGCGATTTAGAAAATCCTCTGCCTCATCCAAGCATCCAGCACGGCCAAGAAGATCAATTACACATACAAGGTGATCGATTGTGTATATTGTTCCGAAATCAGCACCTATAGAAACAAATAAACGCCTACCATCATCAACCAATCCCGTATGGCTGCATGCACTGAGAACACACGTGAAGGTGGCATTGTCTGGCTTTATGCCTTCAAGTAGCATTCGGTTATAAAGGTCCAGAACAACGTCACCATAACCATTCTGTGCAAATGCTGCAATTATGGCCGTCCATGAGACCACATTCAGATGGGCCAATCTTCCAAACACATTGTTTGCGTCATGCACACTCCCACACGCACCATACATATTGATGAGAGCAGTTCCCACAAAGACATCTTGACCATACCCACTGTCCACAATTGTGGCATGAATCTTTTTTCCCACTTCCAAGGCAGCCAGGCTCGCACATGCATCAATAGCAGAGACAAGCGTCATGTTGTTTGGCTTGATTCCTTGAAGCTGCATCTGACAGAAGAGATCCAAAGCTTCCTTGCCATGGCCCTTCTGGACATATGCTGCAATCATGGCAGTCCAGGAGACTACATCTCGATGAGGCATTTTGCCAAAAACACTCCTAGCATCGTAGGCATAACCACATTTGCCATAACAGTTAATAAGAGCATTCCCAAGAGTCATATCTTGTGTGCAAAGGCTTTCACTTGTGGCATGAATCTCTTGCACCTCTTCGACAGATGCCAAGCTGGCACATGCAGTAAGAGCACAAACAAAGCTAACAATGTCTGGCTTGACATCTTCATACTGCATCTGGTGAAACAGATTCAGAGCCTCCTTGCCATACCCATTTTGATTAAATGCAGTAATGATTGCATTCCAAGAAATAACATCTCGATATGGCATGCTGCTAAACACACATTTTGCTTGATGCACACTTCCACACCTGCCATACATGCTGACAAGGGCGTTTTGCACCACCAAATCTTCTTCATACCCACTCTCACAAATGGCAACATGAAGTAGTTGCCCTTCCTCGAGTGTTGCCAGGCTGGTGCATGCATCCAGAGCATGGATAAAAGTAATGGTGTCTGGCTTTAAACCTTCGCATTGCATTTGATAGCAGAGACCCAGACCAAAATTGCCATGTCCATTTTGCACATAAGCTGCAATCATGGTTTTCCAAGCCACAACATCATGGCTAGCCATTCTGCCAAACACACTCCTTGCTTTTCCCACGCTCCCACACTTGCCATACATATTTATGAGTGCAGTACCAACCATGATATCTCTTCCCCACCCATATTTTACAGCGGCAGAATGGATTTTCTTGCCCTCTTCAAAGTCTGCTAGCCTGGCACAGACATCAAGAGCAACCATGAAGGCAACATTATCTGGCTTTAAACCGTCACTCTGCATCTGATGGAAGATATCTAGAGCCTCTATCTCGTGCCCATTCTCAGCTAACGCTGAAAGCATGGCAGTCCAAGAGACTACATCCCGATGATGCATTGCAGCAAAGACGCTTCTGGCATCGCACAGACTGCCACATTTGCCATACATGTTGATCAGTGCATTTCCAAGTGACACATTAGGAACGCAGTGACTCAAATGGATAGCTTCATGAATTCCTTTCCCTGTATTTAGCGCTACCAAACTGGTGCATGCATTGAGAGCACAAACAAAGGTTATGCTGTCTGATTTGACGTTTTGGAGCTGCATCTGTTGGAAGAGCTCCAGAGCCTCCATGGCATGCCCCTTTTGAACAAATGCAGCGATCATGGCATTCCACGAGACAACATCTCTGTTGGGCATTTTGCTGAACACACTCCTTGCATCCTCCAAGCTGCCATTCTGGACATATGCTTTTATTAGTATATTCCACGAAAACAAGTTAGGATTCGGTATAGAGTCAAACAGGGCTTGTGCATCGTTTACGCTGCCACAATTTGCATACATTTCAACAATACAATTCGCCAGAAATGTGTTATGATCATAACCGAGCCTGCTTATGCGAGCATGCACACGTCTACCATCAGATAGGGCCTTGACCTTACCATAACGCCTTAGAATAGAAGCCAAGGTATCCAAATTTGAATCCAACTGTGCGGGCTTCCCCATGAGTACAATTTCTGCCCTCCTAAGACTTTCTGCTGCTCACCATCTGCCTCCGACAAGGTCCTTGCCTTTATATTGGCTTCAAAGCGCTTTGTTGGGCCCCAACGATCAGGGGCCATGCCTCCTAGCAACTCGAATGGAAAAAATCCCCGCAGTTCGCTGTCGTGCTTGCCTTGAGGATTTTTGAAACTTCCTAATACAAACTTCCTTCCGACAAACATCTCACGTTGCGGTATTCATGAGGCAATGCCAACGAATTAACTCTTTGAGCTCCTAATCTACTCCATAGACACAAGCACCGCATGTGTAAAACTTTGCCATATCCCAAGGTCCGAGAAGACAAATGTTGCTAAATCATTCGACTCGAGATTAATATCTACCCTTTGGGTATGTCCTAAACATTGCTGTTCGGGACCGTGGCAACGGCAACTGTCATGTTGTACGTCGTTTTTGTCGGATTCCTTCCGAAATGATCCTGAGGCAACTATATCTTCAAGGTGAGCCCATGACAGTGTTCTGCTCATCATAGCCCTTGCTGTGGAGACCCGCTCCTCAGTGTCGCTTTGTTGGGTGGCAAGCGTTAGCTAGGTGAAGTTGCGCTCACATGATCTCTGTCTTGCTCTCTCTCCTCTCTAGCATAGTGCCATCTCATATAAGGGTGTTTATAGACTAGAGCCGCCCATCGTGCGTTGAATGCATCTGGGCCGTGGGCAGGTAATCTTGCCCGTCCATGATCCGTGGGTGGTGCCCATGGTGCTGAAGTCTATAAACACCCTTCGTTTTGCACATAAGGTTAGTAGAAAATAATATTTGTTAGTTCACAAAATTAAACAAGATGAATTACATTCATTAGGCCTTGGTGGGGAAGGGGTTGATCTTTGTTGAAAGTGTAGTATACACAAGTGGTGTAACCAATAATACACACCTGTTGTTCATGATGGATATGTTCATCCAAATATGGTCTAACGTGGAGTCGTGGATTATTGTGCGTGCATAAATGAGCTAATCCATCTTGCGACTTGCCATGAATTGTTGGAGTTTTGTCAGCTTTTGTATTTTCTGGTTGATGTTGAAGTCTCCTAAGATGTAAGTTGATATGCCACATTTTATTTTCATGAGCATTTTTGGAGTGTGCAAATAAGGACGTTTGTACTCGATTTCGGTGACTTATACGATTTGCAATGTTAAGGAGTGGAAGATAGTGAGCAAGCCTTGAACACCTAGTAGCATCTTTTGTAAAGTTGGAGTTCTTTTCTGTAATATGTCACATTTCCCAACTTTTGATCTTCACAAATATGGTGGAATCCTGGAATCTGGTATTGTAGATGCAAGAGTGATATTGCTCGAGTGGATGTCTCCTTCGTGCAATTGTGTTTAAGGAGAGTAAGGTGGATAAGTGGTTTTATTATACGGTAAAGTCAGTTTGTTGAAGCTGCCTTGCACTAAAAGACTTGAGGTGCTCAATACCCTAGAGGACAATTGTGTCAACTTTGATATGTTTTTGTTGCAATTCTGTCAAAATGTATAGGTTTGTAAGGTCACGTACCCATGAGAGTGATGTGTAAACAAGACCATGTAATTTGATGTTAAAAGGGTCCAATGCTAAGGAGTCCATAAAAAGGCCTTTGTGAGTGGTGATTTTTTTGTACTACTACTGGCTGTATGGAGAATTGTGTTAAGATGGTTTTTTCCTATTTGAAACTCACGAGCAACTTGGAGGATTGGAGTCCATGTTTGTGGAATGTCTTCTCCATAGAGAAGTTTTGTGTAAGTGTGTATGTGTGTGTTTAGATTAAAAAGTCTTATCAATAATTAAGCCATACAATTAATTTTCTTCTTTAGTTAATTTACTCTTTCTGTAAATGCAGCTTTAGTCTATTGGTACATTTCCTTTTAAACTAAGTTAATGCATTATTTATTAGTGCTTTCCTTTGTGAAATTAGTATACTTTTATATGCTAAAATCTAGAGGGATGTTCTTGTTCCTAGGTAAAACGATAACAAGCCAGGGAAAATAGGCATTATCTGGCTATCCAAATTAAGCTATACTATTCTAACATATAGTTTATTTGGATGGTGGCAGGTAAGTGGACCCTGACCTTGGAGCTTGGACTACTTGACGGATTTGACACCCTACTGGGGTTTGGTTGTAATAATACATTTGAAATTAAATGTAATTTGAGTTCTTCAAGTATTTATTCTCCATATCTGATTTTTCTTTTTGTCAATGTTGTTAAGCTATTCTATGACTGAATCAATTGTATGGTTCATTGATTGATGGGATTATTAAATCTACACACACACACACATGTATACTTCCCCAACTATGAATTATTATTTTATGTATCCCCCGTGAAATCTTCCCTTTGCACTCTCTTTTTAACCACCCCACACACCAAGCACGCTAATCCTCCCATATCCTCCAATCCCTTCTCAATCCATGCACTCATTTGCTCCTTACTCCACTTGTGACTTAAACTTTTTTAAATTATCTAAGAATCCATATGGTTGTCTACATTCTTAGGTAAAGTGATAACAAGCTGGGGAAAATAGGAATTACTTGTCTACACAAACGTTACTATGATGTTCTAACACCTAGCTTGTTTGGATGGTGGTAGGTAAGTGGACCCAGACCGCAAAACCTAGACTACCTAAGGATTTGAAATCTTTTTTCATTATTGTGTTTGTCAAACTCAATATTATGAAAATTTCTTAATTTTGGTGGAAATTTTTGCAAACTCTAGTTGTTCCATTTTTCAACTTAGATGTCTCAAACATTTTTTTCTTATATGTTCCCCTTTTTTTACTTTTTATCCCGTTGATGGAATTAATTGTATGGCTCAATTATTGATCTCTCTCTCTCTCTCTCTCTCTCTCTCTCACTCACACACACACACACACACACACACACACACACACACACACACATACACACACACACACACAAACTGGCCACAACTCTTATTATTTAGGGGGGTTTAGTTCCCAAAAAGAGACCAAATTACAAAACATGGCCAATTACAAAGGGGCACATTGCTGGTAGCCGATGCACGTATGCAAAAAAATCTGGCACTAGATCAAGCATGGCCCCCAAAAGTCTCACCTCATGACCATTCACAATGAAATGCACCCAAAGATCATTTAATGTCCTCTAGTCTGCTTTCCTTGCATCCCATAGACGCACGCATGTTCTGATTCCTTCCTTTTTAGGCTTTGAGTGCTCGGTATATGCAACACAATAATAGTTTTTCGCGATTGACAGTTACAACCAAGCTCCACCAAATATTCTCCTTGAGGCTAGCATCCCCTCTTAACCAACTTCTTTCTTTCCATGAGTAAGCATCAGATAGCAAGTGTTCCATGCTTTACTAACCTTATAACTAGATCATTTGCTAAGCCCAAGCCTCCCCTTAGCTTGGGAAACTTCAAGGCACCCTAGGGGATATAATGCATTCTTCATCTTCCATCATCCTGCACCCAAAGAAATGGCCTGAACATCTTCTCAATCTCGAATCAGTGGCACTTTTTGAAATTCCACACTGTAGCAAAATAAGTCGATGTAGTAGCTAGCACATGTTGAATTATCATGATAATGCATGAGCATTCCATCCCAAAGGCATCCCCCCCATATGCAAAGCTTCTGTCTCATCTTCTTCTTAAACCAGTCAAACCGTGGGCGAAGTGAAGTCCTGAAACCTAGAGAGGCTCCTAGCAGGTAATGCACTATTTCTCCCCTTTGAATATGGTAGAATGGTAGGACCTTAGCCCATCCTAGAAGGGACGGCACCTTAATTGCAAAGGTCTTGGTCCAACTACACTTAGAACCCAAAACTTACGTACATCATCAAGTAAATTCTCCATAGTAGCAGAGCATCAAGTATATTCTCCACAGTAGCTTGATCTTTCTTAGAGAAAGCAATGATGTCTAAATTTAATGCCAAAGTGCACAGGCTGCATGCTGTGATTCATTCCTTAAGCCCATGGTTGTTTTGGCTTTTGGGTGGCCGGGCAATTGCCGGTTCTAGATTGTTGTGCGAGTGTTACTATGTCAATGGTCATGCAACGCACCAAATGAAGCATGTGAAGTGAGTCATACTAGAAAGAGTGCACACAAATGCAAGACAAGTGAAGTGGTGAGAATGGGATTCTTTGAGAGATGAGTTCTATTATGTAAATCCAAACTGCCTAGATATGGTTGCAATCGACACACATTAATCATCCTTAGTAATCCCTTGGACCTTGACTATAGGACTTTGACTCCTCAGACCCTAGCTACAAGATATACTATCATGAAACTTACATAGGTGGTAGGTACTACCCACAACCTTTACAACCATAAATATTCTTGACATTCATTTTCTTACTGTCAAGCCTCCTTCATTCAGCTCTAACATATGCCGCCTCTTTCTTGTCTTTTGCACCACCCGTTGACATATGCCTTTACTTGCCCTCAAAAGGGATACCAAAAATTAATGCTGACAGTTGGATTTTGGAGGTAATGCATTTGCCAAGGCCTTTGATCACCCTATAAGAATATTGCTAAGGTCCTTCATTTGAGGATTCAGGATGTGTGTAGATGGTGGTTGACCAAGAAGAGAACGGGCTTATTAGGTCCATATACATTTTTAAAAATGTGATTAATGTCTCGAGCCTTAGATCATGCGTGCTCAATTAGTCAAAAATTCCTCTTGTTTAGGTTTGGTCCAAACAAAGCTTATGAGAGTGAGTGATGGGGCTTTTGGTGGTATTTGATAGATTGGGCTTTGGGGCCAAATTCAACCATATGGATTCCTCTCTGTTTTAGAATGCATCAACAATCTTGGGCTTAAATAGCTGGGTGGTGGGGAGACATGAGTTAAGATGCTTTGTGAGGTAGGGGTGGCTCCTGGCCCTTTTGTTGTTTGTAATATGCTAGGTTCCTCTAATCTCATTATTTCAGTAGAGAATCACAGATGATTGATCAAGGGCATTACGCTCCCCTCGGGTAGAAAATTTGCTCCTAGCCCTTTGCTAATGACATTGTTGCCCCCCTTGGGGCAACCAAATATGCAGCTGGGGCTGCATAATGAAGGACGAAGGGGTAGAGGTGAGGGACAAAGAAAATGAGGTCAACTTCCTGCACATGACTTCTTGAATAGTGCCCATCTCCTCCAAGGATCAAATGGAAGCCTATCATTGACTCATTTAAGTGCATCTAACATTCACTCCTTTCAGGAGTTGTTTGGGGCATAGACACTGTTGTCTCTGTCTCTCCCAAGTCCAAGTTTCGAGGGTGCCAGTCATGTCATTGATCGTTGTAGCAAGTGTAGCATAGGTCCTAGAGTCAAATGCCAATGAGAGGTGTAGGCTAAAGTGTGGAAAGGAGATCTCATGCACGCATGGCTAAGAAAGAGGGCTTAATCACGATGATGGATGGAGGCTTCTGCCTCGACAGGAGTTCAAGGGTTTAGAAGGGGGATGCAGGGTTTGGAAGGGGACATGGTTGAGAGAGCTAGCTAGGAGCTCCAAGATTTAGAGAGGGTTGCAAGAAGCAGGAGGAGTCCAGGGTTAAGGACTGGAGAGCTAGTCTCCTTTGCAATTTCAAGGGGTAAGGGTTTAGGAGGAGGGACAAGGGAGAAGAAAGAGGGAGAAGGGAGGAGGAGGAAGAGGAGGAGGAGGAGGAGGGAGGAGGGAGGAGGAGGAGAGAGGAGGAGGAGGAGGGAGGAGGAGGAAGGAGGAAGGAGGAGGAGGAGGAGGAGGAAGAGGGAGTACAAGGGTAGGGAGTGCAAGGGTAAGGGCATGCTAGAACACGATAGTGTAAGAGAGCATGGACGCAATGGAGATCAATCACATGAACACAAAAGTGAGCTTGAACACTGAACCCCAAAGAGTGGGAGATTCATTCCATTGAGAGAGATTTATGCATGTTGGTCTCTACACAATCTGTAGGTGCCTCCAGGGTGGGACCTCTTTTATAGGGGACCTTTTGGACAAGAGTCCCTCCACTTTTTGGGGGGGTCTCTTGGGTCTCTATACTAAGTGGGGGAACCTCATGAGTCCCTATAAAAAGTGGGGGGACCTTTTGAGTCTCTACACAATGTGGGGGGACCTCCAAAAGTGTAGGCTTTTAGTCTTTCTTAGGGAGTGCAAGGGTAAGGGCATGCTAGAACATGATAGTGTAAGAGAGCATGGACGCAATGGAGATCAATCACATGAACACAATAGTGAGCTTGAATAATGAACCCAAAGGGTGGGATCTTCATTCCATTGAGAGAGATTTATACATGTTGGTCTCTACACAATTCATAGGTACCTCTAGGGTGGGATCTCTTTCATAAGGGACCTTTTGGGCAAGAGTCCTCCACTTTTTGGGGGGACCTCTTGGGTCTGGTGAAAAGTTGGAGATAGCCTAATTAAGCTAAGATCAAAGTGCTAATTTCACAATTCTTGCAAAGGGGGGATGTGAAGCCTGAATATCCTTTGCTAACACAAGGTCTTTCCACTTAGTCTTTCCCTCTATTAATTAGTCTTTGCCGATTCATAAGGTCTTTCCACTTGGACTTCCCTATTAATTATTCACACTCCTATTTACACCCCTCCTCTCCTCTCTTTTCCACTAATTAATACATTTTTAAAATTCTTATCAATCAGGGGACCTATTACCAAGAGGACACATAGTGCTAGGAGCATTGCCCTAAGGAAATAGGCACATATAGTCGATGGGTTTTTAAAAACCTCCATGGAGAGTCTACATGGGCTATGTGCATCCAACTCTATTGTGACTCATAGTTTCATTACTTGTTGATAGATTTTAATGTTATTACATACATCTACTGATAATTAAACTTGATATTTTTTGTCATGGAGCATGTAACTGCTAACTCAAAACACAACCTAAACTCTATCACTTTATCATTTCTTTCAATTTTTATTAAATTTACAAACATGAGACATCGTACAAGGTCCATGGAGTCATCCCCTAAAAATGTCAAGATAGTGATATGTTCTTCTCCTCTTCTCCCTTCTCTTCTTCCTTCGTGCTCCCACTCCTAGCTGGGCTGAACTCCATGGCCTAGACTAGGGGTTTGGAGTCACCATCAAGCTGATCTTACTTAGGGGTTTGGAGTCACCATCAAGCTGATCTTACTTAGGAAGAACTTTAGGAGCTCCCCCCCAATCGTTTCTCACCTTCAGGCGAAGCTCTACTAGGGTACTGCTCCTGCTCCAGACTGGTTTTTTCACAGACAAAGAATCAAGCATAACTTTTTGAGGTTTGCTCGGATTACTTCGAAGTAAAAAGAAATTTTGTTCCTTAGAAGCTAAGCTACATATTTTTCTTCTGGTTCAAAGTCATATTCTGTCTTGTTAGCACGATATCAGCATTGCAAACAGGGGGGTCTTGGTAATCTATCATTTTTTCAATGAGTGACAGAAAAGTAGAAAAGCAGCCTTCCTATGCTACAATAGTAGCATCACCTTTGCCCAATACTAGGCAGAATGAAGTCATCCTCCTTCAATAGTAAGTTCTCCTTCTCAAGAAGGAGAATAGTGACCTAAAAGATAGGTTCTAGAAGTTAGAAGATAGAGTGAAAACTGTTGAGCTCAAACTCAACAATCCTATCCCTAATGTAGTTTTAGATGAGGAGCTAGTCTCTACTCAAATGGAAGAGTTGCACAAGAAGCTTATGGGAGAGATTCAAGAGAATTTTAAAGGAGAGATAAAGAGCTCTTTAGGTAACAAGTCCAGAAGGAAGTAAAGGAGCAAGTTGAAAGGCAGCTCAACTCAAAGAAACTAAGGATTGGAGGACTACTAGACAATTGGAATGTAGCAGAAGACAGTGGGAGTGAGACCCTCAAAAAACTCAGCAAATCTCTACCAAGAATTAATTGGGGAGTTGTTGAGGAAAAGTGGTCTTAGCCTTCTTCTTTTCTAATGAAGCCCGATGAAATAACCAATTAATTTGAGTATCATTGATGGCAGACCACAACGAATGTAGTGTTGATCTTTTTTATGATTTCTATTATTGTTGTTCTTGTTGTTATCAATCAAGAGTGTTGGGTGATCGTATAGATGTAGAGCTAGGCACTTTTTACTCTATTTAGTTGATCAAACTAGTTTCTACTTTGTAAAGATTGTCCAAACCAATGGTGGGGGGTCTAGGTACTACTCAGCCTTTCCCACCATGAGTCAAGGATTGCTATGTCAATCTCTATCATCCATATGATTTCCTCTCTCAAATGCAAAATGGAATGCATCTTGGCCTCCACTTTGAGAGAAAGCTGTCTCCATATCCCAAAGGACCTTGCTGGGCCACCATGCCACTGTGCCTAGCTAGTATGTGATCACTATCCTAACATGAATCTCTTTAGATCCCAAACCTTTGGGTTCTAGATGACTAGTAACACCCAGACTCCTCTCAACATGTGGGGCTTGCTTAGAGGATTCCACCAAATAGGCGCTTCCAAATTTGAGAGGGATCCTCGTCAAGGGGGAGTCCTTCCTTGTAAGGGGGGCATCCAAAAAATCCATTTTTGAGACCACTTCCTTTGTCTACCTGTACAAGCATGTTCCTGAGAAGCCCTCACTAAAGAAATATCTTGCGGTATCACCAACTTGAGCAACAAGGCTCTCCTCTACATCTCGAGATCAATGATGCCAAGATCTCCTTGAGCCTATGATAGAATCATCATCTACCAAGCCACCCTGCTGGCTCTAGTGTTCCCAGTGCCATTCGAACCTACCCATAAGAAGTTGTGCATTGGCCATGTATCCCCTGTGAAAATACATATAGGAGGCAACATGCCAAGTCATATCCAAGAGAGCCTGATTGACCACAAATGCCCTATCTACTACTAGGGAGATTTTGGCTAAGCTCTAGTGTCAAATCTTGTGCCAAAAGCTCTCTAATATAGTGGCTATCTATTGTTCCACTAAAATATCAATGCTAGCTAACAACCAAGGTATGTAACAATGTGGCTACATGATATCCACTCGAAGGTATGTAACACTATGGCAACCAAGGCATGTAACATTGTAGCCACACGATATCCACTTGAACCGTCAAGTAGCCCCCCGATCCTAGATCTCTTGAACCTCCTTAGGCTATGAGAAAGCCAATTGATTTGTTATCTTGGCCCCTAAGGCATAGAAATAAGTCTCTAGTGCTCTCCTAACCTCCTCCAAACTCTTCATTTAGACCTCCACAAATAGTGTCATGTCATTTGCAAGCTCAGAGTTAAGAAGCTCCTCCTCTCGGTGGACCATGAGGCCCATCCCTATGAGGCCTAATCCATGAGAACTCTAGAAGTTACCTAGAGCCTCTTTCATGAATAGAAATAGGGAGGGGGCTAAAGGGAAACCCTGGTGAACTGATTGGACAATCTAGATGGCTCCACTGCTTAGCCCCCACCAGTGAGCATTTGGCTAGTGCTACCTACATACAAGGTAGAGACCCCTCAAATCCACCTCTCTAAGAAGCCCAACTGTTGCATGGTGCCCTCTAGAAAGGACCACTCCACCCTATCATAGGTTTTCTTGAAATCCAAGAGACGGATCACAAGAGACTATGAATCCTCCCTGGCCCAATCAACGACCTTGAAGAAAGTGAAGATATTTTCTAGAATACTGCACTCTAGAACAAAACCTATTTGAGTACATGGATGATATCTATGAGACTCAAGACCTTGGATAATATATGCTGTATCCAAGAACTAATGAGTCTCCATTAGTGTATGTCAGATCTATCTCCCCCCTTGCAATTAAATAAATCACTCAAGGATGGAGGATGGGATCCTAAGTCAAATATCTCCCAAAAATCCATCCATAAGGTGGGGAGAATGTGCTCCCAAAAGCATCAAAAGAAGGACAGAGTCAGTCCATATTCTTCTAGACACTTCTAGGTTGGGAGGGCTTTGAGGGGCATTGAGAGCTCCTCGTTGTGGTAAAAGCTGCCTCCACCTACATACCCATGCTCTAGGAGACTACCAAAGAAATATGGCCCTAGACAGCCTCCAACGCAAGGAAACTTATGGGTATAACTCCTTAGCCTAGAACAAACAATAATAGAAGTCCAAGGTCTCATGCCAACAATCTCCTACAGGTCTTAGTGAATCTGCCTACTCTCATCCCTCAATCATTAAAGATGGGTCCCTACTAACCTAGCTTGCTAAGTTGCTCTATGGAAGAAAAATCTCACCTTAAATTATGTGGTTTTTGACACTGCCTAAGAGCTTGATCTTGAAGCTCCTTGTTTCCTCTCTAAATGGCATCTACTACCCAAGTTGTCCACCCCTATTTGGAGGCCTACATGTCTTTAGCTTCATGAGCTTTTGCATAAGTAATGGAATTTGAAGGCCATTCACATGTGCAAATACTCCTCAATAGAATGCAATAGTTGAAAGGAAGAATGGGACTTTAGCAGATAGTGCCAGAGCAATGCCCAGTGAGAAGCATCTTTCTAATCAATATTGGACAAAAGCAATTGCCACTGCAAACTACTTGCTTATTTGGCTTCCAACTAGACCAATTCAAGGTATGACACCTTAAGAGGCAATCATTGGATACATGCCACACATTGAGCATCTCCGCAGATTTGGTTCGAGAGCATATACTTGCATACATGATGATCATCGCAAAAAGTTGGATGTCAAGTCACTTAAATGCATCATGGTTGGCTATAGTGAAGAAAGTAAAGCATACAAGTTGTATGATCCAATTAAGCGAAAAGTAATAATCTCTAGAGATGCAATTTTTTATGAAGAATTAAAATGGAAAACATCAAATAAACAGGAGATGGCCACACTGATTACTCAGTTAGCTTCATAAAATTACTGATGAAGAAGAGCAAAAATTACAAGAGAATCCACCAAAAGAGTAGCAACTCAAACGATCTACTAGAGAGAGCCGCCCACTAGCCAAATTGACATATGCTCAGAAAGGCAAAGCAATTCAGATTGAAACCACCAATTATGCCCTTATGACTACCATTATGGTTATAGAAGTGCCAGTGTACTTTGAGGATGCAGTTGACAAGCCAAAATGGCAAACTACTATGAATGAAGAGATGGATGCTTTGTACAAAAAAAAGACTTGGAATTTATGTGACCACCCACCAGGAAAAAAGGCCATTACAAACAAATGGGTTTACAAAGTAAAGTACAATCCAGATGGAAGCATTTGAAAGGTACCAAGCTAGACTAATTGCAAAAGGTTTTGCATAGCAATATGGTCAAAATTATGATGAGACTTATGGTCAAGTAGCAAAGATGGATTTCCTAAGTTTTTTAATATCAGTTGCCACACTTAGTAGATGGAATGTGTACTAGCCAGATGTCAGAAATGCTTTTCTCAATGGTTACCTAGGTGAGGAAGTCTACATGAAGAAACCAACATGATATGTTGAAAAAGGGAAAGAGCACCAGGTTCTATTGAGAGTTGTAGTGCCATGAGCACATGTAGAGCAAAGGTATGAGTAAAGGGCAAGCTGCCATGGAGGAGATATCCCACATGTGAGCAAGCATATGGATGTAAGTACCCTCACCTATAAAAGGGCGGTTCATTTGAAGTAATATCAATCAAGCACTTTGCATTATCTCAATATTCTCTTTATGAGTCCAAGTTAATCTATCTTGGAACCTAATTGACTTGAGGTACATGTCATGAGCACTCTCTTCATCATGTTTGCACTTAGGTTGCATCCTCCTTAGATTAGTGTTGTATTAGGATGTTGTCTTAGTGACTAGGAGAGTATGATCCTCACTTTGTCATGGTATTAGAGCTTAGGTCTAGTCTCCTAGGTTAGTTGTAGGCATGTCTTAGGAGCTCATGAGTTCTCCTAGGTTAGTTTTAGTTTTTAGATGGAGAGTTCCTTCTTGGTTTCCTTATGTTTTTGTAAAGGAGTTGAAATTTTCCATCTCCCCATTTTGAAAGAGAGCGATTCCTTCATAAGCTCTTGAGAGATTGAAAGATCTATGGTGAGAGAGAGTGTTCTTCTTCCTTTTTACTTCGAGTGAGAAAGGAAAGATAGGGAGAGTTTCGTGATATTTCTGAGAGGAAATCTTTTCTTTAGAGATTCCTAAGAGACAAAGCAATGACCGCTCCCTTGATGTAGACTATGCCAAAAAGAAGTTCCTGAATGCTCCTGTAGCCAGCCAACTCTCCTACTCAGCCCATGCTTCATATCTAGCAATGAATATAAGTGTTGTAACACCAAGCTCCAATGCAGTCCTGCAACACAGAGCTTGCACAAATAGCCCATCGACAAAGCCAAGCATTCGTCGACTATAGCACACGATTCAATGTGAGTAGGTAGGACTACTGGGTAGACTCATAGGTCATGACTAGGGCTGTAGTAAACAAGGCCAACTCATGTAGCAACCGAACAATAGACTTCACCGCAATGTAGCCTCAAGTTTGAGCAGATGAGCAGCAGACCTAGGACTCCTTCCAGATCTCGAACACAAAGGTAGCTACAAGCTACTTGGGGATAGCCAAGCTGCCTAACGATGACAAAGAGAAGCATCACCGAATCAAAATGAAATTACAGAGAAGTTTAAGAGCAACTTGACGGTCGAGGAACCACAGTCTGAGTCTAGCTATTTGCAAATGTCTAGTGGAATTTCTATGAGTGCAGCGCATCGCCAACGAGCAGAAACAACAATAAGCCATCAAGCAGGCTCTCGGCCAAAAACAGCTCCACGAGCTCTAGTGAACCCGACCAGCAAGCGACCTCTCCATCGCGTCGACGCTTCAGATTTCCGGGCTCTCCATCGCATCGTCACCTCAGAGAAGCTGCATATCTATTTTCTCTTTCTTCTCTAAGGTTCCCACAAAAAGCCACATGGCAGGATAAGGCTTAACAGTGGTTAAGTTAATCCAACCACAATTAACCTTGCTTAGTTGGGTGTGATCATTGACTGCTAGTTAACTTTAACTTGGGTAGAATTAACCTTGGTCAACAAGTAGATAGGGTTAGTTAAGCCACATCAGTATGCACAGTCAGTAGTGCCTTCTAAGCACACAGCCTCTTGTTAAGCACAGTTTGGAATTCTGCATGTGAATCCCTGTGCCACATCATCAAAAGCCCTCTTCTTCACAAAAACTTCAACAAGGCGTAACTTGCAATCTAGGAGGAATTTGGAGACACTCCAAAAGGGAAAAGTGATTGTCTTTTTGAGCTCTACGCACGTATCAGGTCAGAATCATTGTTAGCAATCAGACACTACCATTGAAGCAAAATAAAGCTCATGGTAAGACCTTTGCAACAAATGACAAATCAAAGCATGAATGCACACATCATTGTCATAAGCATGCTAAAAGCACAAGTGTATGAGATGACCATAGCACGAAGCATGGCATCCACACATAAAGCATCAAGGCACATGGAAGAACAAAGCATACATGCATGAAGCTACACCAAGCAAAGAAGCAAATGCCATCGTCATCAAGCCATGAGCCAAAAGGTGACATCAATGGAATGTATTGACAAACAAAAACCTTGCCAACCTTGCCTATATTTTGTAAATCAAACCTGACCACCTGAGAGTAGCTATGACAGCATCCAGGGGAGGATTTGATCTTGTAACTCACATTTGACCACCTTACAATAGCCAAAGGATAATGGCACCAAGGGGAGGTGTTGAGAGTTATGGTGCCATGAGCACATGTAGAGCAAAGGTATGAGTAAAGGGCAAGCTACCACATGGCATGGAGGAGATATCCCACATGTGAGCAAGCATATGGATATAAGTACCCTCACCTATAAAAGGGAGGTTCATTTGAAGTAATATCAATCAAGCACTTTGCACTATCTCAAGATTCTCTTGATGAGTCCAAGTTAATCTATCTTGGAACCTAATTGACTTGAGGTACATGTCATGAGCACTCTCTTCATTATGTTTGCACTTAGGTTGCATACTCCTTAGATTAGTGTTGTATTAGGATGTTGTCTTAGTGACTAGGAGAGTACGATCCTCACTTTGTCAGGTTCTCCATCTCAAGAAAAGAATCTATGGCCTAAAGCAAGCACCCAAAAGTTGGTAGAGTAGAATCAACAAGTATTTTGGTAATGTGGGATATATGGAGTCCAATGCAGATCATACTCTCTACTACAAACAAGGATGTGCACAGTTTTTGAGCAAAAACCTCCGAGCAAAAAAGTCTGAGCGATAGTTTTTGACACCAACCATGCTTGTATATTTCTCAAAGGAATATACAATTCTTTCTTAATTTCTCATTTATGGAACCATATACTTACTTATTTTTTATTATAACCCTCATTTTAGAGAACATCATCTATATATGAACAAATAGTGAACACTTTAGAAACTCCTATAAATACCTCCCTACCATAATGTCTTTTGAGTATTATGGTAATTCAATCAATTTAAAAGACTTTCCCTAATCTTTCCATATTTGAAGCTCTCATATAACAATGTCTACCATATTCCTTGGATAACTAGGAAAAAGATATTGGAAACCTCATACTTAAAGCCATTGATCTCTAATACATTATCAAATATGGGAAGGCAAGGTAGGGATTTTAAAAATATTCCCAATTCTCTAAACCTAAGTACTTTTAAGGAAGTGTGGTCTCTACTAAACTCCTTCCTACCATAATATGAATTAGGGACAAGTTGTAACTCTCATATACATCTTGAAATTTTTTATTTTTCTCTTTTATAACTACAAAAAGTATAATTTTAAGCCTACCATTTCATAGATCATAAATTTTGAACATTTTTCCTTTTTACAACTTCTCAATCTGAGCTAAGGAGCAAAAGTTATGACGCCTTCTGCATAGGGTCTCCAAGGGTATTTCACCGGCGGAATAGGGTTGGGGCAAGCTCTTCAAACCATATTCCTCTAGCAAAATACACTTAGAGGGTCTATTAAAAAGGTACTATTTATTTTTCTTAAGGAATCATAAGGAGGATATTTGGTTAAAATTTTATGATCCAAGCAATAGTGAAAGGAAAAGAAAGGATTTTTGAAAGTCATAAAATAAGTCACCACTTGGACATTATATATGTATATTATATAAAGGTATATTTATATCTATATCTATTTATCAATGTTTCATATTTACTTACGTATTCCTTGAAATAATTTGGAACTTTTTGCTCCCCAAAAATGACTTGAGCCTATATATTTTGACCCCTCCCACCTTTTGTCCTCGGGGGTTTTTGCTTGGAAAATGGAAACCCCCTACAAAGCTCAAGGGAAAGACATTACTATTGCACTTTTGTATGTAGATGGTCTGATTGTGATAGGAAGTACTAAGAGTGTCACCAAGCTAAAACAAGACTTATTTGCAGAGTTTGACATGACAGATCTTGTACTTGTGTACTATTATCATAAAATTGAGTTCTGGAGAGACTCAGATAGCACCTTCATTTAAAACTTACCAAAGATCCAGAAAAGCCTAGAGTCAATGACAAGTACTATTGGTTGCTCATCGGATCTCTTATATATATGACTATCACAAGGCTAGATATTTGTTCTATAGTAAGTTCACTTGTAGAGATTATGGCAAATCCAAAATAGTATCACTATAATGCAGCCAAGAGAGTCTTGAGGTACATCAAAAGGTACAAGACAATTTGGTATAGAATACAGAGAAAGTCATATGGGGTTGCATGGATACTGTGACAGTGACTATGCCGAAGATCATGAGACCAGGAGATCCACACAAGACTATGCATTTTTCCTTGGTCAAGGTGCTATATCATGGTTTTTAAACAAACAGCCAACTGTTTCTTTGTCTTCAATAGAAGTAGAATATAGGGCACTCACAACATGTTCATGTGAGGCTATATGGCTTAGAAGACTATTGTAAAAAATAGATTACTTTGATGCATCAAAGCCAACAACAATAATTATGATAATCAATAAGCTCAATCATTAGCCAAGAATCCAACATATCACTCTAGGATAAAGCACATTGATGTCAAAGAGCACTTCATAAGAGAAAGAGTGTTACGTGGTGACATGCATTGCAACATTGTGATAGCAAGGAGAATGTTGTAGATTTCTTTACAAACCACTTGGAAAAGAGCTTTTTGAGAAAAATCAACAAGCTCTTGGCTTGACTTAGAGGAAGGAAATTCCCATTAAAGGGGTGTGATGGAATGATGTTCATCCTTTCTTTGATTTCCCAGAGTCATCATCTTGAGGGAAGGTCTACTTCATGATGTTGATCTTGAGGGAAGCTATTGAGAATTTATCTCAACATCATGTGTTATCATATCTGCATAGCACTAATACATAGAGTGCTAAAAGGCACAAGGGTTAAAACCCCTAACCCTAACACTAAAGGGGTTTGTACATATATATTATTTTTGCTAATACTAGTGTACAGTTAGTAATTTGTGGTGTGCTCTCAAGCTATGCCCTCTTTCCACATCTCCGCTCTTCTGTTAAATTACATGGTGCAACGGAATAGAAACTGAACAAAGAATAGAGAGTACACAACAAACTGGAGAGGAACAAACTTTTCCTTCAATACTGATGTAGTACAATTGATGGCTCCGTCCACCCGTGCGCTCCCATAGTGGAGCTTAGATGGCGATCTAGACAGATACTAGGTGAAGACCTACTAGTTGGAAGATCTAATCTGATACAATGGACTGAGGAGGTCACCTCTTTATAGCTATGAGGGTGGTAGTCGGATCAATGTAGTCAGTGGAGCCGACTAGTCAACCTAGTCAATGGAGCCGACTAGTCGTCCATAGAATATTTAGGTAATATTCCCTATACCTTCGCCTCAGGGGCTAGCCCCCAGACCCCAGTGAGAGCAAGGGGCTCCCACACAATCAAGACAATGTGCCTCATTATGCTATAGCTTACCCACCCTGCCTAGCCATAGGCTAGACTCACATAGATCACCTTTCTACCATCAACAGTCTCATTGATAGACCTCATCTGACATGCAAGTCAGGATCCATCCAGTGTCTCGGGCTTACACATGGCTTCTCCTCATATGGGGTCCTTACAACTTGAGCACCTTGGACCACTAGTGGTTACCAAGAGGGTGGGGCATTGAGCATATCTAACACCCCCCTCAATGTCCACCCATAGGTGAACTACATTCTTGGCCCAATGCCAAGTCTCTGAAGATGACCCTAAAGCTGATCCTTCTCGAGTGCCTTGGTGAAGATATCTGATCCATTTTGCTCTGTTGGACAGTAGACCAATTCCACTATCCCGCCCTTGATCAAATCACACACATAGTGATACTAAATCTCTATATGTTTTGTGCGTGCATGAAACACTAGATTTTTAGCAATGGCCATGCAACTTTGATTGTCGCACCTTAGCACAGTTGCCTCATCCTCTTGCAATCCCATGTGCCATAAGATCCTCCTTAGCCACACTACTTCACATGCAGCAAAACATGCTACCTTGTACTCAGCCTCGATAGAGGACAATGCCACTATTGGTTGTTTCTTACTGATCCAAGAGAAGATACATGAACCTAAAGAGAAACAATATCCAAAAACTAATTTCCTGGAATCAACATCTCCAGCCCAACTTGAGTCACAATGACAAGCCAAGGAAGTGCCCGTACCATAGGTGATGTCATAATCAAGAGTGCCCTTCACATACCTGAGCACCTGCATCCCTGCATTCCAATGATTCTCCCTGGGCTTATTGGAGAACCTGCTCAAAACGCCAACAACAAAACTGATCTCTGGTCTAGTGTTGCACAGATAGATGAGACTGCCAACCAACTTCTTGTACCTCCCGATGTCTGTTGGTGGTGATTTAACCATGGATCATTGCTGTCATCACATGTTAACCACTTTTAAAATCAATCCAAGGTCAATTTGGATCTTTATACTCATGACTAATTCTTTCTAGTTTTGAAATCAATCCAAGGTTAATTTGTAATGTTATGCTCACGATTAGATCTTCCAAGTTTTTAAAGCAACCCAAGGTTCATGTGCAATATTATGCTCAAGATCATATCTTCCTAGTTTTTAAACCAACACCATGATTTGCAAAGTTATGCTCAAGATCACATCTTCCTATCTTTCAAATCAATGTACTCTTGTATATTACTCATAGACTATTATATAACTAAAGAAAGGCTACAAAAATGCTTAAAGTATGTGATAGATTCATGATGAGTCTTCAAGTACTAAGATATAAGGATGTGTGTATTGATGTTTGTAGATTATTTAATATTGCAAAGTATCATATGCTATCCATGTGACACATTTTAGATCTCTCTCTCTCTCTCTCTCTCTCTCTCTCTCTCACACACACACACACACACACACACACAGACATAGATTTATCATTGATGGGAGAGACAAAGGAGTAGGGGCAATGCTTGGATGAGAGTGATGCCTCCACATTGGGGAAGGTGGATCTAAAAGAGATGATGACAGTGGGAACATCCCAAAACTTTATAAACGGGTGCAATCACTCTTAGATGAATTGAAAGAAGACCAAGAGAATTTGCTTCAATGGATACAGTAGCAAATGCATGATTTCTTTCAAGGTATCTTCAGCGTGTCGGAGATAGGTCATGCTACTCATGTTTATAAAGTGATAATTCAAATGCACTCTACTTCTTATACAATATTTGCATGCAACCTAATGGTAAGACCCACTAATGCTCAAAATTCTTGAGTAAAAGTACCCTTTTTGCATGGAATTTTGAAGCTATTTACTTAGGTTTTAAATTGAACCGAGGTCAGTATGAAATCTCTTGCAATTATGGTCATCGTCACATGTTATCAATGTTTGAATGGATTTGCAATATCTAGCCATTATGGTCATCACCACATGTTTTCAATTTTGAAATGAATCCTGTTAAATTACACGGCACGGTGGAACAAAAACTAAACAAAGAATAGAGAGTACACAGCAAAGTGGAGAGGAACAAAATTTTCCTTCAATACTAATGTAGTACATATGATGGCTCCATCCACTTGTGCACTCCCACAGTGGAGCTTAGATGGCAATCTAGATAGATACTAGGTGAAGAGCTACTAGCTAGAAGATCTAATCTGATCTAAACTGATCTGATTCAATGGACCAGGCAGGTCGCCTCTTTATAGCTATGAGGGTAGTAGTCAGATCAATGTAGTCGATCGAGTCGACCAGTCGACCCAGTCGGTGGAGCCAACCAGTCAACCTAGTCGGTGGAACCGACTAGTCATCCATGGAATATTCAAGGAATATTCCCTATACCGTTGCCTGGGGGTTTCGCACCCCTGAACCCCCACCATGGGGGCTGCTGGCTCCCCTGGGACCCCCTAGGCCCCAACAAGAATAAGGGGCTCCCACACATTCACCTTTCTACCATCAACAGTCTCATTGATAGACCTCATCTCACATGCAAGTCAGGATGCATATAAAGTCCTGAGCTCACACATGGCTTCTCCTCATATGGGGGCCTTACAACTTGAGCACCTTGGACCACTGGTGGTTACCAGGAGGGTGGGGCATTGAGCATATCTAACACCCCCCCTCAATGTCTGAACTACCTTCTCGGCCCAATGCCGAGTCTCTAAAGATGACCCTGAAGCTGATCCTTCCTGAGTGCCTTGGTGAAGATATCTGCTCCATTTTGCTTTGTTGGACAGTAGACCGATTCCACTATCCCATGCTCGATCAAATCATGCACATAGTGATACTGAATCTCTATATGTTTACTACGCACATGAAACACTGGATTTTTAGCAATGGCCATGCAACTTTGATTGTCGCACCTCAGCATAGTTGCCTCATCCTCTTGCACTCCCATGTGCCATAAGATCCTCCTCAGCCACACTGCTTCACATGTAGCAAAACATATTGCCTTGTACTCAGCCTCGGTAGAAGACAATGCCACTGTTGGTTGTTTCTTACTGATCCAAGAGAAGATACTTGAACCTAAAGAGAAACAATATCCATAAACTGATTTCTAGGAATCAACATCTCCATCCCAATCTGAGTCACAATGACCATCCAAGGAAGTGCCCGTACCATAGGTGATGCCATAATCAAGAGTGCCCTTTACATATCTGAGCACCCACATCCCTGCATTCCAATGATTCTCTCAGGGCTTATTGGAGAACCTGCTCAAAACGCCAATAGCAAAACTAATGTCCGGTCTGGTGTTGCATAGATTGATGAGACTACCGACCAACTTCCTATACCTCCCGATGTCTGCTGGTGGTGAGGCATCCTCCATAAACAACCTCACATTTACCTCCATAGGTGTAGCTATCTCCTTGCACTCGGACATACCAAATGCCTTCAAGATCTCCCTTGCATATTTTTGCTGAGAGATGAAGATCCTGCCTGGCTCTTGCCTGCAGACTTCAATCCCCAAACAGTAGTGCATCAAGCTTGTGTCTGTCATCTCAAACTCTGTGCTCAACGCCTTTCTAGTCTGCTAGATCATGTCTTCATAGTCACCTATAATAAGGAGATCATCCACATATAGAACAATAATAGCAATTTTTCCACCTTTCCTGTACACATACAAGTTAGCATCTGAGGCACATCTTTTGAAGTTTTATTTATAAAAGAATTGTCTATCCATTGGTACCATGCTCTTGGGGCCTATTTCAGCTCGTATAGAGCCTTCTTCAACTTACATACCTTGTTCTTAGAATGGGAGGCCTCAAACCCAGGTGGCTGAGCCACATACACCTCCTCCTTGAGGTCACCATTAAGAATGTTGATTTAACATCCATTTGACAAACTGGGCACTTTTTATGAGCAACCATTGATAGTGCTGTGTGAATAGTGGTCATTCTGGCAGTCGGAGCGAAAGATTCCTGAAAATCAAACCCTTCAACCTGCAAAGATCCTTGTGCAACCAGTCTGGCTTTGTACTTTTCCAAAGTCCCATCAGCCTTGTACTTTCCCTTCCAAACCCACTTGGTGCTAATAACCTTTCTGTTAGGTGGTCGATCTACTAGCTCCCAAGTTTCATTCTCCATGATGCTATCATATTCTACTTGCATAGCAATTTTCCAATCTCGGTCTGCAAGTGCTTCCTCCAAACTCGTAGGCTCCTTTACTTCTGTAATAATCTCAGCCATCAAGGCCATATTGACTATGTGAGTAGAAGCCCTCCTTTGCTCCTCGATTTTCTGAGACCTGCCTTGGTCCATCTGCATGTTGCTCAATAGACATAGGCATCTGGTTATCATGGTCATAGAGCTGCCTTACCCATCACGGCAATGGCTTTTCCGGTGGTGTAACAATAGGTTGGTGACTTATACCTTCATCATCTGATATTTCCTCCTCCTTCATAGCTCTTGGGACAGGTCCATAGTGAATTACCTCTTTGCTTGATGATAAAGTAGAAGAGCTCTTCTCTACCTCCACTACATGTGGCTACTCCCTGAACACCACATCGCGGCTCGCTATGATCTTCTTTGCCTCTTGATCATACAACTTATAGGCTTTCTTCTCATCACAATAGCCTAAGAAGATACATTTGGTGCTTTTTGGTTGTAGCTTGTTTCTCTCTTTGTCTGGTACATGTGCATAGCATTGACACCCAAACATTCTGAATTGGGAGATGGATGGCTTCTTACCGCTGTAAGCCTCATGTGGTGTTTTACCTTTGAGTACCTTTGTATAGCTATGATTAAGGGTGTAAACCACAGTATTGACAGCCTCAGCCCAAAAGTGGTTTGGCAGTCTAGCACCTTTCAACATACACCTCTCCATCTCCACCGTGGTCTGCATTTGGCATTCAACAATTGAATTTTGCTGAGGTGTATGTGGTGTCGTCGTTTGTCGCTTGATCCCTTTGCTCTTGCAAAAATCTCCAAACTCTATAGAAACAAACTCACCCCCACCATTCGATCTAATTTTCTTCACTTTTTTCCCTGTTTCATTTTCAACAAGCTGTAGCCATTCTTTAAATTTACCAAAAGCTTGAGCCTTTTCGCGAAGAAAGTACACCCACATCTTCCTGCTATAGTCGTCGACAATCAATAAAAAATAGGAAGATCCCCCCAAGGTCTGTGTAGACATCTTACCACACAAGTCAACATGCACCAACTCTAGAGGAGTGTTTGCTCTATTCTTGCTTTCTTGAGGGAATGCCTTTCCCTGTTGCTTGTCCATCATGCAAGCTTCACACAGTTCTTTGATTTCTATAATTACAGGTAAGTGAGCAACCATACCTTGCTTTTGCATCTCCTTTAGCACTGCAAATCCGATGTGGCTGAATCTTTCATGCCAAAAGTCTACTTGTGCCGACTCCAGCGGTGGTTGTAAGGGCACTTAGCTCATACAAGTTGTTCCCCCTTACTCCTATGCCAACAAGATTGCCTGCACTATCTAGAATTTTTGCTCGTCTTGTTGAACCTCACCTCATGGTCAAGGTTACTTATGGAAGAAACTGATAGCAAATTTCTCTTGATTTGTGGAACATACAGCACATTAGATAGTTTCTTAACATCTCCATTTACAGAAACAAATGAAACCCTACTTGTACCCTCAACAGGGCATTTTGCGTTATTACCAACCGTCATGGTGATGGGTTCTTGTAGAGGCTGCATGCAACAATATAGACCCTTCTTGCAGGTCATGTGATGGAGGAACCACTATCCAACACCCATGAATCAGTGGTTGAAGCTTCTTGAACTGAGGAACACTCTTCCTCAATGGCTAAAAAAAGATCCAACTCTACTTCCGCTATGTTAGCTCTCTCTTTCCCCTTATCTGTCTTCTTCAGGATACCATTCTTTTCATCTGCTTTCTTGACCTGACAATCTGCAATCATATGGCCCTTCTTCTTGCAGTAGAAGCATTCTCCCTAAAACTTCTTCTTGCCGCCCTTCTTCTTTTTGTCACCACTAGTAGAGGACTCACCTTTGGTGGAGGAACCACCTTTGGCTTTCACAATGGCAGAGAAAGCAGCATCCCCATTGCCGCCTCCATCTCGAGCTTTAAGCCTCAATTCCTCCACCATAAGTAAAGCACAGAACTCCTCAAATGACAATGGTTGGGGTCTCACCTGAGTGTTAAGCGATGTTACCAATCCATCAGACCTTGGTGGACATATCCGGAGACATCGCCGAGCTAGCTCTTCGCTAGTCTTTTGTATCCCAGCACTAGCCATCTGGTCACGCATATTTTTTATTCAAGTTATGAACACCTCCGTTATCTCTCCTTCATTAAACTTCTCAGCTACGAGCTGATTTTCTAGTTTCTAGATCCTTGTCTGATTCCGCGTCTCATACTGACTCTTCAATATGTTCCAGGCGACATTTGCCTTAGATGTATGCTGAATCAAGTTCAAAATACTATCAATATTACTTGTAACCAGGGCACACAGAGCATTTGCATTCCTATGTTTCCAAACTCGTAGAAGGTCAGCATTAGGAGGTATCGTACTCCCCGAATTTGCTGGGTCGGGGGTTCCTTGTGGTTCTGGGTCAGTCCCCAGTACTCTCCAAAAGCTCATATGAATCTAGAACAGCATTAATTTTAAACTTCCACAGAGTGTAGTTTGTAGTGTGACTATGGGTTGTTGCTATAGGTCTGGACTCTGAAAGAACTTTTTCTAGTGGGGTGTAGGTTCCATCTATTGAACGATGGTGATTGCGACATTAAGGTCCTCAAAACTTCTCCCATGCCGAATTAATCTTTGTCATCCTGGAACTTCTCCCATGCCAAATTGATCTTTGTCATCCAGTGGCTATCTTCTTCTTTCAAGTGTTAAAATATGTGGTGCCAAAGTGCACTAGTGGGTGTAGTATTGGGCAGTAGATGAGAAGCATGCCATGTGGCAAAGAGGCATCCCATAAAGAAGTGTGTACCAAAGTGGTCTGTACCTTTTCTCCTATAAAAGGAGAGGTCACTATCAATCAAATCATATCAGCTTTGTGCACTTGCCTCAAGATTCTTTTTATGAGTCCAAGCTAATCTATCTTGGAACCTAATTGACTTGAGCAACACTATGTGCACACTTAGAGTTCATCCACCATAGATTAGTTTTTTGCATGTTTTGTTAGAATGTAGTCTTTTGTCTTTGCTTAGTGTTTGGTACTGCTAGGGAGCTCGATCCATAAACTCAACATCAAGGATATGTTGCCCTTTGCTGATCATTCATCTTTTGGTTGCTCCTCTGGTTGTCAACTCAAGTTTATTGGTTCCACTTTCGATGATGGTTCTTTTTCCTTCAACTCTTGGCTGATCTTGGTCACCATCTTCTTTCTTCCCTTCATTTGAACTGGGGCTGTCTTGGTTTTTGTGGTTTGGTAATCTTGTGACCAACTTGGCATCTAGTATGGTGATCACTATGCCTACTTGGGTCACATGATCAACATTTTTGCATGCCTTTTACAGCATCTCTAGCTACTTCTTCCATACACAAAATTTGATTTTGTGGTGCCCTTCCTTTCCACAAAAGTAGCATGTCATGATATTTATTCTTGTTCTTTCACATTGGTATGTTCCATTGGTAGCTATCTTTACTTTGAAATATTTATTTTGAGGGTGTTTCTAGATCTTTCAGGGTTGCAAAACTATTCAATATCTTCTTGTAGTCCAGGGGTAGCAAAGATTTATACTAAAGTTCATTTTTAGTTGTGCGTACTTAGTATAGTCATACACTTCCATATGGGATGTAGCTCTCCCAATCTAGTGATTTTCTTGAGATATATTCCCTTGACATATTCTCCAATATGTTCTATCCTTAGTAGTTGCCTTATAAATTAAGTATGATCAACCGAGCTCAAACCTAATTTCCTTTTTAAGAGACTACTTGTCCAATCAACTTTTAGCTTTGGTCACCATATTACTATTCATTATTTAATGTCCAATCCCAATTGTTGACTAGTAGAGTTGTGATGTGTATTAATTTGATAAGTCCAATGTATCTTATCCAAATCATCTCTTATCCTCATTTCCTCTTCTTATCTTGTCCAAGATCACATTGTGGTAATTATTTATAAAGAGTCTTAACAATTGTTCTTATTTAAAATTCTTGGTATAGCATGTCTAATCTTTTAATCCATATTTGAAGAGTTCAATGATAAAATGAATAAATTTTATTAAAATGGTTTCATTTGTATTTTAGGGACTCAAATATTCATATGGTCAAATTCACTCAATATTCAATTGAGTGGCCCATCTTTTAGTCACCTAAGATAAGGATCTTCAAGTCTATTCTAAAGGTCAAATTTATTTCAATTCAGGTAAATTTCTTTGGTTTCAGCTATAGCAAAACTCTTTGCATAAGAAAAATTCCAAGAATCTATAAGATCCTTGTCTTATACCTTACCATAAATTCTTTTCATAGATTGGGCATAGGAATTGATTCTCATGTGGCCACTTTTATTCAAACTAGTTCCACCACTCAAATCCTATGAATAAATTTCACTAGTGGTGGCATCATGCAATTGCAATGCATGAAATCATATCAATGAAATCCATTAAAAAACCCTCAAATTTGGTTCTTTTGAATGGTTTTATCTAATAATTGTCAGTGTTTCAGAATACTTTAGTCCTCTTAGACTTCTATGCAATTTCAACATTCAAGGACTCTTAAATAATGAACATAGCCTAGAAATCAAATGGCTAAATTTTGTGATTCCTAGGATCACAATGACTATATTTCTTTATTCAATCCAAATTGAATTAAAATTTTACATGAAATAACCCACCTTTTTCAAAATATAGTTAGCTTGACATCTATTGGAAAAATTTCCCTAGATTATAAAAAGAATAAAGAAAATCTAAGGTATGAAAAATATCCAAAGTCCCATATTATAGGTCACTAACCGTGTCACTAATGAACTTAACCAGCTATTTATCTTACTCTAAACCGCACTTTCCAACCACAATTAGTGCAAAATGCAATTTGACATATTCCAAAAAGAACTTGCTTATAGTTGAAGGTTTAATTAGAAGATGCCACAATTGAAAATAAATATACCTAGGGTTCATAAGCTTTGGCTTTGACGATTTTGTAAAGCTACTTCATGATACTGTTGAGATGAATCCCTCCTAGAGTCAACTACTTTGATCATCTTCATGAGGAACTTAACTACATGAATCACTATCTAAAACTCACCTCCCAAGCATAGGCTCATCTAGCTCACCCATAGCACAGATCATAAGTAAGGTCTATGGAGTGACCTATTAATAGACATCCACATCTATACCACAGAGATCCCCTCTACCACAAGGGTGACGTGAAACTACCTTAGATGAACAAGATCCAAATCTTGGTATTGATCAATGAATGCCCAAGGCCTAATCCCTCATGCAAATTTATAGCTTAGGGCATAACGAAATACTCCATGAATTCTTTTTACCCGTTGGATCTGTGATCGAAATGGTATTTCTTAGCCTTAGCCCTTGGGCCTTTCACCCTAGGCTAATAGCCTAACCCTAACCCTTGGGCTAGCATTGGCAACCCATGGTTAGCCAAGGATGTGACATGGATCAACTCCACAAAGCTAGGTAATGCCTCGCTTAAAAAATCCCAATTAGTTCCTAACAACATATAAACCTTTAAAGCCGCTTTGCACTTCATATATCCCTTTTAAAGCCTCTTTGCAATTCACTTATAAGCCTTTATAAGCCTTGTAAAGCCCTTTGGCTATTTTGAATATACTTTTACCATAATCTTTTTATCGGTTTGTTCTTTTAAATTAGTTTTTTTTCAAGTTGGTCCATCATGGCAAAGCCACATGATGATATCCATTCCTAATTCAAATTGGGAATTGGGAATTGGGAGCTCCATGATCACACTGGGATGAACACGTTCAATTGGCACTCAATCTCATCAACTTCAATATCAAAGATCCAATGATTCCAATCATCTAAGACAAATAATCATTGTTCAATACATGGAAAGCATTGGAGAATCTATTCAATGCAAAAAACATGTCTAGACTAACCTTGTTAGAGAATCATTTGAATAGTACTAAGAAACTTCAGAGTGAGACATGTCCAAATTACCTTGTCAAACTCAAAGCCCTTGTTGATCAATCAGCATCCATTAGATGATAGATCAGATTTGAGAGATTCCTACATATTGCATTGAATTGTCTAGGGAAAGACTAAGTTGTTTGTGACCGTGACAATCACAAGAGATGTTCCACCTTTTGGCATTACCTCTTCCATGATTGTTCCATGTATTTCTAGGCATACTTTACCCATTCTACTTATTAGAAAATCATTGATTGAAATTCTATTGTTTGAGAGTTGTGAACCTCTATCATAGGTTACTTTGACATATTTGCTCCCTCTTTGGGCATAAAATTGGCCATTTCTATCTGGGAACCATAGCCTCTAGCTCCAAAAGCTTGTTGATGTCCTTTGTTGTCATTGGATCCTCCTCACCGAATCTCTTCTTGCATTAGCATATCCATTATTATCTCAAAGGTTGGGGGATTTCCCCTTTTAACCATGGCACTCTTGCATTGCCAACTTTGTAGTCACTTGCATCCAATTGGTTTGCTAAGTCCTTTAGCCTTAGCAAAAAGTCTGGATCTGGTTCAAATGATCATCACTTTGCAGTGTTATTACTCAAAAAAGTGATCCCCTTGATATAACTTTGGTAGCAAACCTATTTTCAATGGCATTCCATGCTTCTTTTTATCCTGAATGATAAGTATACTTCCATCTTTTATGTTCACCTTGATCATGTACAATGCTTGTTTCGACCAAGAAATTTCTCCATTTTAAACTTCCAAATGCCAAAATCTTAATAATCCAATTTGTTGTTGTGGTCAAGGAAGATAATATCATCATTTTTTGACACACTGTTGAGAAAACTATAACCCTTTAAAAAGTGACTTTTCTTTTGCTGAAAATTGGCTCAAATGGCCAACAAAATGATGCGAAATCAATTTCAATGTTTCTTTCAAATCCGGTTCAAAAATCTTTCAATTCCGATGGAAATGGCAAGAAGTTATGACCATATTAACTTTGGAACATTTTTAGTAGAAATTGGCATGCAAACCAAATGTGCTTAAGGCATGATGAACTAGACTAAGAATTTTAGTTTTTGAAAACAAACTAATACAAGTACCACCTTGCCACCTCAATAATACAAGTACCACCTTGCCACCTCAACCAAAGGTCTCAGTGACTACTACTTAAATGAGTTTGTGTTACTTAGGCTTCTATGGTGCTTTATCACCAGGTTAATAGTATGATGCTAGGTCTGATGACAAGTGAGCAAGCGTAATTTTTTATGATTTTAATTGGAAATGGATAAATAAAAATGCATTGCATGCATGCGATCATGTGTTGTGACTATGCATTAGGTTATGCAATGTTATGGCAATGATGAGGTGTCATTGTCAGTAGCCCACTGATTGTGCAATGACAACGCACTGAGGAGCACTACCACATTTGCTAAAAAAGTGAGAAGGTATATAAATGTCATGTGCACTAGTTATTGATGATGTGGTACGCTTGCAAGGCTTGTGTGTGCTTGTAGTATGTGTTGTTGTTATGCGTTCCATGTGTCACAACATTTGTTACCGCTAATTTGTGTTCCTAGTCTAAGGTCGCATGTATGCCTTCATAAAAGTGTTGTGAACTTCATAACCTTCAATAACCTTCATAAGAGTGTTGTGAGCTTCTACTTGCGTTGAATCTTGTGACAACTAAAATTGATCAAATGTGTCTGAGTGATGCTAATATCTTGCCTTTCATGTGTTTCAATGTTGAGTCAAATGTAGGCTCAATTTCAATTTCTACTAGTAGAGCTTTGGCTTAAGTCAACGACTCTAGGTATCAAGCTTTAACTAGGTATAACTAGAACTTAACCTAGAGTCATGTTGGATTGTTCATAGTCAAGGTTTAATGACTACTATAGCATAGGTTGTCATGTTGATGCGGCATGTTTACCAAGTGTCACAATGTTAGGCTAATGGTCAAAAATAGCTTTATCTAACGATTTTTGTGGAGATCGTGAGCTATAAGCAAGATTTGTTTGGGTACAATTGTGCACAATCACAAGTTTGGCCAAGATTTGAGACACTATGATCTTCTAGTGAAAATATTTAAGTCAAATGTTGAAGGGCTTTGATGTACAGACTTGTGAGACGTGTGGCTTCCCTTCCTAGATATGTGGAGTGTAGATAAAGTTTGTACAAACATTGCAATAAATGCCTTCTGGAATTTTGACAATCGATGGAAGAGTTCTCACCTCGAGCCGTGAACAATGCTCTTAAGCACTAAATAAAGCATTGAAGATCTTTCAAGGAGGCTCTTAGTACTCTTTTGTTTTGAAAGGCAGCTTTTCTGTGTGAGGCACTTGAACCACCAGAGATCTCATGGAGCTCTCTTTCCCCCCGCCTTATGTTTTTAGTGCCACTTTGTAACTAACCATAGAGCCGAGAAGGGACTAGGACCTAACGAACCCATGCATGTGAGACTTGCCTTAGGCCCCCAAGCTTCCCAACTCACCACGCTAAAAATCCATCAACCGACGGGTGCTCAATTTAGAGCTTTAAAAGGAAGGAGGAGACCACCCATCAAAATCGCCGAGGGCCTTCACCACTACGGCGGAAGGAGCATGGTGGGACGTTCATCAAGTGGGAAGGGCTCACTTAGCAGGGTTTTCGCGCTCTAGCCCCCGGGGCATCTCTCATCTTCCGGGCTGTGTGGCTTGTCTAAGCAGAAATGCTCAAACAGATACTGTTCGAGTACTTAATTCATGGTATCAATCCTTGTTAGGTACTTCTTCCAAGGCTTGGAACCATCATCATGCAAGAAAGCTGGAACTATGAATACCTGCAAGAAGCTAAAGCCTTGTCATGCATGCGTAGCATGCATGCAACTCGCTCTCCAATAATATTAGCCATAGGAGCACACATGCATGCAACTCG